>NC_064639.1:3951893-4254924 GCF_023864345.2 Schistocerca serialis cubense | reverse complement strand
TACATCGTCCTCCACCCGACTTGTATCCAAGGGGATATTGCTGTCACGGGCACCATATGATCCTTCTCCTGAGAGCAGATTTTCGAATCCGACGCAAAACTGATAGTTAAATGTAAAGTTCAGGCCCACCTAATGACGATGGAACATTCAAATTGCGTCGAGATTCAATACATCGGCCTCCAGCCGACTTGTCTCCAAGGATCTATTGCTGCCTCGGGCACCATATGGTCGTTCTCGTGTGAGATTTGCTAATCCAACGCAAAACTGATTGTCAATTGTAAGTTCAGGGCCTCCTAATGACGATGGAACACTCAAATTGCGTCGAGTTTCAATATATCGTCCTCCAGCCGACTTGTATCCAAGTGGTTATTGTTGCCTCGGGCACCATTTGTACCTTCCCCTGTGAGTAGATTTTGGAATCCGACGCTAAACTGATAGTTAATTGTAACGTTCAGGGCCTCCTAATGACGATGGAACACTCAAATTGCGTCGAGATTCAATACATAGGCCTCCAGCCGACTTAACTCCAAGGGGATATTGCTGATTCGGGCACCATATGGTCCGTCTCCTGTGAGTCTAGATTTTAGAATCCGACGCAAAAATGATAGTTAATTGTAACGTTCAGCGCCTCTTAATGACGATGGAACACTCAAATTGCGTCGAGTGTGAATACATCGACCTCCAGCCGACTTGTCTACAAGGGGATAATGCTGCTTCGGGCACCTTATGGTCAGTCTCCAGTGAGTATATATTTTCGAACCCGACGCAAAACTGATAGTTAATTGTAACGTTCAGGGCCACCTAATGACGATGGAACACTCAGATTGCGTTGAGATTCAGTACATCGGCCTTCAGCCGAATTGTCTCCAAGGGGATATTGCTGTCTCGGTAACCATTTGATCCTTCTCCTGTGAGTCTAGATTTTCGAATCCGACGCAAAAATGATAGTGAATTGTAACGTTCAGCGCCTCCTAATGATGTTAGAACACTCAAATTGCGTCGAGATACTGTACATCGTCCTCCAGCCGACTTGTATCCAAGGGGATATTGCTGACTCGGGCACCATATGATCCTTCTCCTGTGAGTAGATTTTCGAATCCGACGCTAAAATGATAGTTAATTGTAACGTTCAGCGCATCCTAATGACGATGGAGCACTCAAATTGCGTCGAGTTTCAATACATAGGCGACCAGCCGACTTGTCTCCAATGGTCTGATGCTGCCTAGGGCGCCATATGGTCAATCTCCTGTGAGTCTAGATTTACTAATCCGACGCAAAACTGATAGTTAATTGTAAGTTCAGGGCCTCCTAGTAACGATGGAACACTCAAATTGCGTCGAGATTCAGTACATTGGCCTTCAGCCGACTTGTCTCCAAGGGTCTATTGCTGCCTCGGGCAATATATGGTCGTTCTCCTGTGAGTCTAGATTTTCTAATCCGACGCAAAACTGATAATTAATTGTAACGTTCAGGGCCTAATAATGACGATGGAACACTCAAATACCGTCAGGATTCAATACATCGTCCTTCAGCCGACTTGTCTCCAAGGGTCTATTGCTGCCTCGGGCACCTTATGGTCCGTCTCCTGTGAGTCTAGATTTTTGAATCCGACGCGAAACTGATAGTTAATTGTAACGTTCAGGGCCTCCTAATGACGATGGAACAGTCAAATTGCGTCGAGAGTCAATACATCGACCTCTAGCCGTCTTGTCTACAAGGGGATATTGCTGCCTCGGGCTCCATGTGGTTCTTCTCCTTTGAGTCGGGATTTTCGAATCCGACGCAGAACTGATAGTTAATTGTAACGTTCAGGGCCTCCTAATGACAATGGAACACTCAAATTGCATCGAGATTCAATACATCGTCCTTCAGCCGACTCTTCTCCAAGGGTCTATTGCTGCCTCGGGCATCTTATCGTCGTTCTCCTGTGAGTCTAGATTTTCGTATCCGACGTCGAACTGATAGTTAATTATAGCCTTCAGGGCCTCCTAATGACGATGGAGCACTCAAATTGCGTCGCGATTCAATACATCGTCCTCCTGCGGACTGGTCTCCAAGGGGATAATGCTGCCTCGGGCACCGTATGGTCGTTCTCCTGTGAGTCTAGATTTACTACTCCGACGCAAAACTGATTGTTAATTGTAAGTTCAGGGCCTCCTAATGACGATGGAACTCTCAAATTGCGTCGAGATTCAATATATCGTCCTCCAGCCGACTTGTATCCAAGGGGATATCGCTGCCTCGGGCACCATATGGTCCGTCTCCTGTGAGTCTAGATTTTCGAATCCAACGCAGAACTGATAGTTAATTGTAGCCTTCAGAGCCTCCTAATGACGATGGAACACTCAAATTGCGTCGAGAGTCAATACATCGACCTCCAGACGACATGTCTACAAGCGTCTATTGCTGCCTCGGACACCTTAAGATCGTTCTCCTGTGAGGCAAGATTTTCGCACCTGACGCAAAACTCATAGTTAATTAATACGTTCAGGGCCACCTAATGACGATGGAACACTCAAATTGCGTCGAGATTCAATACATCGGCCTCCAGCCGACTTGTCTCCAAGGGGATATTGCTGTCTCGGGCACCATATGATCATTTTTCTGTGAGTCTAGATTTTCGAATCCGACGCAAAAAAGATAGTTAATTGTAACGTACAGAGCATCCTAATGACGATGGAACACTCAAATTGTGTCGAGAGTCAATACATCTTCCTCCAGCCGACTTCTCTCCAAGGGTCTTTTACAGCCTCGGGCACCTTATGTTCGTTCTCCTGTGAGTCTAGATTGTCGAATTCGACGCAAAAATGATAGTTAATTGTAACGTTCATGTCCTCCTAATGAAGGTGGATCACTCATATTGCGTCGAGATTCAATACATCGGCATCCAGCCGACTTGTCTCCAATGGTCTGATGCTGCCTCGGGCAGCTTATGGTCGTTCTCCTGTGAGTCTAGATTTTCGAATCCGACGCATAACTGATAGTTTATTGTAACGTTCAGCGCCTCCTAGTTACGATGGAACACTCAAATTGCGTCGCGATCCAATACTTCGTCCTTCTGCCGACATGACTTCAAGGGTCTTTTGCTGCCTCGGGCACCTTATGAACGTTCTGTTGTGAGTCTAGATTTTCGAACCCGACGCAATACTGATAGTTAATTGTAACGTTCAGGGCCACCTAATGACGATGGAACACTCAAATTTCGTCGAGATTCAGTACATTGGCCTTCAGCCGACTTGTCTCCAAGGGGATATTGCTGTCTCGTGCACCATATGAACCTTCCCCTGTGAGTCTATATTTTCGATTCCGACGCAAAACTGATAGTGAATTGTAACGTTCAGCGCCTCCTAAAGACGTTACAACACTCAAATTGCGTCGAGATACAATACATCGTCCTCCAGCCGACTTGTATCCAAGGGTCTATTGCTGCCTCGGGCAATATATGGTCGTTCTCCTGTGAGTCTGGATTTTCTAATCCGACGCCAAACTGATAATTAATTGTAACATTCAGGGCCTAATAATGACGATGGAACACTCAAATACCGTCGAGATTCAATACATCGTCCTTCAGCCGACTTGTCTCCAAGGGTCTATTGCTGCCTGGGGCACCTTATGGTCGTTCTCCTGTGAGTCTAGATTTTCTAATCCGACGCAAAACTGATAGTTAATTGTAACGTTCAGGGCCACCTAATGACGATGGGACACTCCAATTGCGTCGAGATTCAGTACATTGGCCTTCAGCCGACTTGTCTCCAAGGGGATATTGCTGTCTCGGGCACCATATGAACCTTCTCCTGTGAGTCTACATTTTCGAATCCGACGCAAAAATGATAGTGAATTGTATCGTTCAGCGCCTCCTAATGACGTTAGAAAACTCAAATTGCGTCGAGATTCAATACATCAGCCTCCAGCCGACTTGTCTAGAAGGGGATATTGCTGCCTCGGGCACCAAATGGTCCGTCTCCTGTAAGTCTAGATTTTTGAATCCGACGCTAAAATGATAGTTAATTGTAAAATTCAGCGCATCCTAATGACGATGGAACACTCAAATTGCGTCGCGATCCAATACATCGACCTCCAGCCGACTTGTCTCCAAGGGTCTATTGCTGCCTCGGGCAATATATGGTCGTCTAGATTTTCTAATCCGACGCAAAACTGATAATTAATTGTAACGTTCAGGGCCTAATAATGACGATGGAACACTCAAATACCGTCGAGATTCAATAGATCCTCCTTCAGCCGACTTGCCTCCAAGCGTCTATTGCTGCCTCGGGCACCTTATGGTCGTTCTCCTGTGAGTCTAGATTTTCTAATCCGACGCAATTCTGATAGTTAATTGTAACGTTCAGGGCCACCTAACGACGATGGAACACTCAAATTGCGTCGAGTTTCAATACATAGGCCACCAGCCGACTTGTCTCCAATGGTCTGATGCTGCCTCGGGCACCATATGGTCAATCTCCTGTGAGTCTAGATTTACTAATCCGACGCAAAACTGATTGTTAATTGTAAGTTCAGGGCCTCCTAGTAACGATGGAACACTCAAATTGCGTCGCGATCCAATACATCGTCCTCCAGCCGACTTGTCTCCAATGGTCTATTGCTGCCTCGGGCACTTTATGGTCCGTCTAGAATCCGACGGAGAGCAGATAGTTAATTGTAGCCTTTAGGGCCTCCTAATGACGATGGAGCACTCAAATTGCATCGCTATTCAATACATCGTCCTCCAGCGAACTGGTCTCCAAGGGGATAATGCTGCCTCGGGCACCTTATGGTCCGTCTCCAATAAGTCTAGATTTTCGAATCCAACACAAAACTGATAGTTAATTGTAACGTTCAGGGCCTTCTAATGACGATGGAACCTTCGAATTGCGTCGCGATCCAATACGTCGTCCTCCAGCCGACTTGTCTACAAGGGGATATTGCTGCATCGGGCTCCATGTGGTCCGTCTCCTGTGAGTTGGGATTTTCGAATCTGATTCGAAACTGATATTTAATTGTAATGTTCAGGGCCTCCTAATAATGATGGAGCATTCAAATTGCGTCGCGATTCAATACATCGTCCTCCAGCGGACTGGTGTCCAAGGGGATATTGCTGCCTCGGGCACCTTATGATCGTTCTCCTGTGAGTCTATATTTTCGAACCCGACGCAAAACTGATACTTAATTGTAACGTTCAGGGCCACCTTATGACGATGGAACACTCAAATTGCGTCGAGATTCAGTAGATTGACCTTCAGCCGACTTGTCTTCAAGGGGTATTGCTGTCCCGGGCACCATATAAACCTTCTCTTGTGAGTCAACATTTTCGAATCCGACGCAAAAATGATAGTGAATTGTAACGTTCAGCGCCTCCTAATGGCGAAGGAACACTCAAATTGCGTCGCGATCCAATACATCGTCCTCCAGCCGACTTGTCTCCATGGGTCTAATGCTGCCTCGGGCACTTTATGATCGTTCTCTTGTGAGTCTAGATTTTCGAACCCGACGCAAAACTGATAGTTAATTGTGACGTTCAGGGCCACCTAATGACGATGAACATTCAAATTGCGTCGAGATTCAATACATCGGCCTCCAGCCGACTTGTCTCCAAGGGTCTACTGCTGACTCGGGCAATATATGGTCGTTCTGTTGTGAGTCTAGATTTTCGAACCCGACGCAAAACTGATAGTTAATTGTAACGTTCAGGGCCACCTAATGACGATGGAACACTCAAATTGCGTCGAGATACAGTACATCGGCCTTCAGCCGACTTGTCTCCAAGGGGATATTGCTGTCTCGGTCACCATTTGATCCTTCTCCTGTGAGTCTAGATTTTCGAATCCGACGCAAAAATGATAGTGAATTGTAACGTTCAGCGCCTCCTAATGATGTTAGAACACTCAAATTGCGTCGAGATACTATACATCGTCCTCCAGCCGACTTGTATCCAAGGGGATATTGCTGACTCGGGCACCATATGATCCTTCTCCTGTGAGTAAATTTCGAATCCGACGCTAAAATGATAGTTAATTGTAACGTTCAGCGCATCCTAATGACGATGGAACACTCAAATTGCGTCGCGATCCAATACATCGTCCTCCAGCCGACTTGTCTCCAAGGGTCTATTGCTGCCTCGGGCACCTTATGGTCGTTCTCCTGTGAGTCTAGATTTTCTAATCCGACGCAAAACTGATTGTTAATTGTAAGTTCAGGGCATCCTAATGACGATGGAACACTCAAATTGCGTCGCGATTCAATTATCGTCCTCCAGCGGACTGGTCTCCAAGGGGATAATGCTGCCTCGGGCACCTTATGGTCCGTCTAGAATCCGACGGAGAGCTGACAGTTAATTGTAGCCTTCAGGGCCTCCTAATGACGATGGAGCACTCAAATTGCGTCGCGATTCAATACATCGTCCTCCAGCGAACTGGTCTCCAAGGGGATAATGCTGCCTCGGGCACCTTATGGTCCGTCTCCAATAAGTCTAGATTTTCGAATCCAACACAAAACTGATAGTTAATTGTAACGTTCAGGGCCTTCTAATGACGATGGTATTTGAGTGTTCCATCGTCATTAGGAGGCCCTGAGCGTTACAATTAACTATCATTTTAGCGTCGGATTCGAAAATCTACTAACAGGAGAAGGATCATACGGTGCCCGAGACAGCAATATCCCCTGGATACAAGTCGGCCGGAGGACGATATATTCAATCTCGGTGCAATTTGAGTGTTCCATCGTCATTATTAGGGCCTGAACGTTACAATTAATAATCAGTTTTTCGTCGGATTAGAAAATCTAGACTCACAGGAGAACGACCTTAAATTGCTTGAGGCAGCAATAGACCCTTGGAGACAAGTCGGCTGGAGGACGATGTATAGGATCGCGACGCAATTTGAGTGTTCCATCGTAACTAGGAGGCCCTGAACTTACAATTAACAATCAGTTTTGCGTCGGATTAGTAAATCTAGACTCACAGGAGAACGACCATAAGGTGCCCGAGGCAGCATCAGACCATTGGAGACAAGTCGGCTGGAGTGTTCCATCGTCATTAGGATACGCTGAACGTTACAATTAACTATCAGTTTAGCGTCGGATTCGAAAATCTACTTACAGGGGAAGGTAAAAATGGTGCCCGAGACAACAATATCCCCTTGGATACAAGTCGGCTGGAGGACGATATATTGAATCTCGACGCAATTTGAGTGTTCCATCGTCATTAGGAGGCCCTGAACTTACAATTAACAATCAGTTTTGCGTCGGATTAGTAAATCTCACAGGAGAACGACCATATGGTGCCCGAGGCAGCAATAGACCCTTGGAGACAAGTCGGCTGGAGGCCGATGTATTGGATCGCGACGCAATTTGAGTGTTCCATCGTCATTAGGAGGCCCTGAACGTTACAATTAACTATCAATTTTGCGTCGGATTCGAAAATCTAGACTCACAGGAGACGGACCATATGGTGCCCGAGGCAGCAATATCCCCTTGGAGTTAAGTCGGCTGGAGGCCGATGTTTTGAATCTCGACGCAATTTGAGTGTTCCATCACGACCATAAGGTGCTCGAGGCTACAATAGACCCTTTCTAGACAAGTCGGCTGAAGGACGATGCATTGAATCTCGACGCAATTTGAGTGTTCCATCGTCATTGGGAGGCCCTGAACGTTGCAATTAACTATCAGTTCTGCGTCGGATTCGAAAATCTAGACTCACAGGAGAACGACCATAAGGTGCCTGAGGCAGCATTAGACCCTTGGAGACAAGTCGGCCGAAGGACGATGTATTGAATCTCGACGGTATTTGAGTGTTCCATCGTCATTAGGAGGCCCTGAGCGTTACAATTAACTATCATTTTAGCGTCGGATTCGAAAATCTACTCACAGGAGAAGGATCATACGGTGCCCGAGACAGCAATATCCCCTGGATACAAGTCGGCCGGAGGACGATATATTCAATCTCGGTGCAATTTGAGTGTTCCATCGTCATTATTAGGGCCTGAACGTTACAATTAATAATCAGTTTTTCGTCGGATTAGAAAATCTAGACTCACAGGAGAACGACCTTAAATTGCTCGAGGCAGCAATAGACCCTTGGAGACAAGTCGGCTGGAGGACGATGTATTGGATCGCGACGCAATTTGAGTGTTCCATCGTAACTAGGAGGCCCTGAACTTACAATTAACAATCAGTTTTGCGTCGGATTAGTAAATCTAGACTCACAGGAGAACGACCATATGTTGCCCGAGGCAGCGTCAGACCATTGGAGACAAGTCGGCTGGAGTGTTCCATCGTCATTAGGATGCGCTGAACGTTACAATTAACTATCGGTTTAGCGTCGGATTCGAAAATCTACTAACAGGGGAAGGTACAAATGGTGCCCGAGACAACAAGATCCCCTTGGATACAAGTCGGCTGGAGGACGATATATTGAATCTCGACGCAATTTGAGTGTTCCATCGTCATTAGGAGGCCCTGAACTTACAATTAACAATCAGTTTTGCGTCGGATTAGTAAATGTCACAGGAGAACGACCATATGGTGCCCGAGGGAGCAATAGACCCTTGGAGACAAGTCGGCTGGAGGCCGATGTATTGGATCGCGACGCAATTTGAGTGTTCCATCGTCATTAGGAGGCCCTGAACGTTACAATTAACTATCAATTTTGCGTCGGATTCGAAAATCTAGACTCACAGGAGACGGACCATATGGTGCCCGAGGCAGCAATATCCCCTTGGAGTTAAGTCGGCTGGAGGCCGATGTATTGACTCTCGACGCAATTTGAATGTTCCATCGTCATTAGGTGACTCTGAACGTTACAATTAACTATCAGTTTTGCGTCGGGTTCGAAAATCTAGACTCACAGGAGAACGATCATAAGGTGCCCGAGGCAGCAAAAGACCCTTAAAGTCAAGTCGGCAGAAGAACGATGTATTGGATCGCGACGCAATTTGAGTGTTCGATCGTCATTAGGAGGCCCTGAACGTTACAATTAACTATCAGTTCTGCGTCGGATTCGAAAATCTAGACTCACAGGAGAACGACCATAAGGTGCCCGAGGCAGCATTAGACCCTTGGGGACAAGTCGGCTGAAGGACGATGTATTGAATCTCGACGGTATTTGACTGTTCCATCGTCATTAGGAGGCCCTGAGCGTTACAATTAACTATCAGATTCGCGTCGGATTCAAAAATCTAGACTCACAGGAGACGGACCATTTGGTGCCCGAGGCAGCAATATCTCCTTCTAGACAAGTCGGCTGGAGGACGATGTATTGTATCTCGACACAATTTGAGTGTTCCATCGTCATTAGGTGGCCCTGAACGTTACAATTAACTATCAGTTTTGCGTCGGGTTCGAAAATATAGACTCACAGGGGAACGACCATAAGGTGCCCGAGGCAGCATTAGACCCTTGGGGACAAGTCGGCTGAAGGACGATGTATTGAATCTCGACGCAATTTGACTGTTCCATCGTCATTATGAGGCCCTGAGCGTTACAAGTAACTATCATTTTAGCGTCGGATTCGAAAATCTACTCACAGGAGAACGACCATAAGGTGCTCGAGGCTGCAATAGACCCTTTCTAGACAAGTCGGCTGAAGGACGATGTATTGAATCTCGACGCAATTTGAGTGTTCCATCGTCATTAGGAGGCCCTGAACGTTGCAATTAACTATCAGTTCTGCGTCTGATTCGAAAATCTAGACTTACAGGAGAACGACCATAAGGTGCCTGAGGCAGCATTAGACCCTTGGAGACAAGTCCGCTGAAGGACGATGTATTGAATCTCGACGCAATTTGAGTGTTCCATCACGACCATAAGGTGCTCGAGGCTGCAATACACCCTTTCTAGCCAAGTCGGCTGAAGGACGATGCATTGAATATCGACGCAATTTGAGTGTTCCATCGTCATTAGGAGACCCTGGTCGTTACAATTAAGTATCAGTTCTGCGTCGGATTCGAAAATCTAGACTCACAGGAGAACGACCATAAGGTGCCCGAGGCATCAATAGACCCTTGGAGACAAGTCGACAGAAGGACGATGTATTGAATCTCGACGGTATTTGTGTGTTCCATCGTCATTAGGAGGCCCTGAACGTTACAATTAACTATCATTTTAGCGTCGGATTCGAAAATCTACTCACAGGAGAAGGATCACATGGTGCCCGAGACAGCAATATCCCCTGGATACAAGTCGGCCGGAGGACGATATATTGAATCTCGACGCAATTATAGTGTTCCATCGTCATTATTAGGCCCTGAACGTTACAATTAATAATCAGTTTTGCGTCGGATTAGAAAATCTAGACTCACAGGGGAACGACCATATATTGCCCGAGGCAGCAATAGACCCTTGGAGACAAGTCGGCTGGAGGACGATGGATGGATTGCGACGCAATTTTAGTGTTCCATCGTCATTAGGAGGCCCTGAATATTACAATTAGCTGTCGGTTTTTCGTCGGATTCGAAAATCTAGACTCACTCTAGACTGACCCCAAGGTGCCCGAGGCAGCAATATCCCCTTGGACACCAGTCCGCTGGAGGACGATGTATTGAATCGCGATGCAATTTGAATGTTCCATCGTCATTAGGAGGCCCTGAATTTTACAATTAAATCTCAGTTTCGCGTCGGATTAGAAAATCTAGACTCACAGGGGAACGACCATATGGTGCCCGAGGCAGCAATAGACCCTTGGAGACAAGTCGGCTGGAGGACGATGTATTGGATCGCGACGCAATTTGAGTGTTCCATCGTCTTTAGGAGGACATGAACGTTACAATTAACTATAATTTTTGCTTCGGATTCGAAAATCTAGACACGCAGGAGAACGAACATAAGGTGCCCGAGGCTCCAATAGTCCCTTGGAGACAAGTCGGCTGGAGGACGATGTATTGTATCTCGACGCAATTTGAGTGCTCTAACGTCATTAGGAGTGGCTGAACGTTACAATTCACTATCATTTTTGCGTCGTATTCGAAAATCTAGACTCACAGGAGAAGGTTCATATGGTGTCCGAGACAGCAATATCCCCTTGGAGACAAGTCGGCTGGAGGCCGATGTATTGAATCTCGACGCAATTTGAGTGTTCCATCGTCATTAGGAGGCACTGAACGTTGCAATTAACTATCAGTTTAGCGTCGGATTCGAAAATCTACTCACAGGAGAAGGAACATATGGTGCCCGAGACAGCAATATCCCCTTTATATACAAGTCGGCTGGAGGACGATATATTGAATCTCGATGCAATTTGAGTGTTCCATCGTCATTAGGAGGCCCTGAACGTTACAACTAACTATCATTTTAGCGTCGGATTCGAAAATCTACTCACAGGAGAAGGATCAAATGGTGCCCGAGACAGCAGGATATAAGTCGGCCGGAGGACGATATATTGAATCTCGACGCAATTTGAGTGTTCCATCGTCATTATTAGGCCCTGAACGTTACAATTAATAATGTTTTGTGTCTGATTAGAAAATCTAGACTCACAGGAGAACGACCATATATTGCCCGAGGCAGCAATAGACCCTTGGAGACAAGTCGGCTGGAGGACGATGTATCGGATCGCGACGCAATTTGAGTGTTCCATCGTCATTAGGAGGCCCTGATCGTTACAATTAACTATCAGTTTTGCGTAGGATTCGAAAATCTAGACTCACAGGTGAACGACCATATGGTGCCCGAAGCAGCAATAGAGCCTTGGAGACAAGTCGGCTGGAGGCTGTGGTATTGAATCTCGACGCAATTTAAATGTTCCATCGTTATTAGGAGGCCCTGAACGTTACAATTAACTATCAGTTTTGCGTCGGGTTCGAAAATCTAGACTCACAGGAGAACGATCATAAGGTGCCCGAGGCAGCAAAAGACCCAGAAGAACGATGTATTGGATCGCGACGCAATTTGAGTATTCCATCGTCATTAGAAGGCCCTGAACGTTACAATTAACTATCAGTTTTGCTTCGGATTCGAAAATCTTGACTTACTGGAGGCAGACCATAAGGTGCCCGAGGAAGCATTATCCCCTTGGAGACCTGTCCGCTGGTGGACGATGTATTGAATCTCGACGCAATTTGACTGTTCCATCGTCATTAGGAGGCCCTGAGCGTTACAATTAACTATCATTTTAGCGTCGGATTCGAAAATCTACTCACAGGAGAACGACCATAACGTGCTCGAGGCTGCAATAGACCCTATCTAGACAAGTCGGCTGAAGGACGATGTATTGAATCTCGACGCAATTTGAGTGTTCCATCGTCATTAGGAGGCCCTGAACGTTGCAATTAACTATCAGTTCTGCGTCGGATTCGAAAATCTAGACTCACAGGAGAACGACCATAAGGTGCCTGAGGCAGCATTAGACCCTTGGAGACAAGTCGGCTGGAGGCCGATGTATTGGATCGCGACGCAATTTGAGTGTTCCATCGTCATTAGGAGGCCCTGAACGTTACAATTAACTATCAATTTTGTGTCGGATTCGGAAATCTAGACTCACAGGAGATGGACCGTATGGTGCCCGAGGCAGCAATATCCCCTTGGAGTTAAGACGGCTGGAGGGCGATGTATTGTATCTCGACGCAATTTGAGTGTTGCATCGTCATTAGGTGGCCCTGAACGTTACAATTAACTATCAATTTTGTGTTGGATTCGAAAATCTAGACTCACAGGAGACGGACCATATGGTGCCCGAGGCAGTAATATCCCATTGGAGTTAAGTCGGCTGGAGGCCGATGTATTGAATCTCGACGCAATTTGAGTGTTCCATCGTCATTAGGAGGCACTGAACGTTGCAATTAACTATCAGATTAGCGTCGGATTCGAAAATCTACTCACAGGAGAAGGAACATATGGTGCCCGAGACAGCAATATCCCCTTTATATACAAGTCGTCTGGATTACGATATATTGAAGCTCGATGCAATTTGAGTGTTCCATCGTCATTAGCAGGCCCTGAACGTTACAACTAACTATCATTTTAGTGTCGGATTCGAAAATCTACTCACAGGAGAAGGATGAAATGGTGCCCGGGACAGCAGGATATAAGTCGGCCGGAGGATGATATATTGAATCTCGACGCAATTTGAGTGTTCCATCGTCATTATTAGGCCCTGAACGTTACAATTAATAATGTTTTGCGTCGGATTAGAAAAATCTACACTCACAGGAGAACGACCATAAGGTGCTCGAGGCTGCAATAGACCCTTTCTAGACAAGTCGGCTGAAGGACGATGTATTGAATCACGACGGTATTTGAGTGTTCCATCGTCATTAGGAGGCCCTGAGCGTTACAATTAATAATCAGTTTTTCGTCGGATTAGAAAATCTAGACTCACAGGAGAACGACCATAAATTGCCCCAGGCAGCAATAGACCCTTGGAGACAAGTCGGCTGGAGGTCGATGTATTGGATCGCGACGCAATTTGAGTGTTCCATCGTAACTAGGAGGCCCTGAACTTACAATTAACAATCAGTTTTGCGTCGGATTAGTAAATCTAGACTCACAGGAGAACGAACATATGGTGCCCGAGGCAGCAATAGACCCTTGGAGATAAGTCGGCTGGAGGACGATGGATGGATTGCGACGCAATTTGAGTGTTCCATCGTCATTAGGAGGCCCTGAATATTACAATTAACTATCAGTTTTTCGTCGGATTCGAAAATCTAGACTCACTGGAGACTGACCATAAGGTGCCCGTGGCAGCAATATCCCCTTGGACACCAGTCCACTGGAGGACGATGTATTGAATCGCGACGCAATTTGAATGTTCCATCGTCATTAGGAGGCCCTGAATGTTACAATTAAGTATCAGTTTCGCGTCAGATTCGAAAATCCTGACTCACAGGAGACGGACCACATGGTGCCCGATGCAGCAATATCCCCTTGTAGACAAGTCGGCTGGAGGTCGAAGTATTGACACTCGACCCAATTTGAGTGTTCCCTCGTCATTAGGAGGCGCTGAACGTTACAATTAACTATTATTTTTGCGTCGGATTCGAAAATTTAGACTCACAGGAGACGGACCATATGGTGCCCGAGGCTGCAATATCCCCTTGGAGTTAAGTCGGCTGGAGGCCGATGTATTGAATCTCGACGCAATTTGAGTGTTCCGTCGTCATTAGGAGGCCCTGAACGTTACAATTAACTATCAGTTTAGCGTCGGATTCGAAAATCTACTCATAGGAGAAGGTACAAATGGTGCCCGAGACAACAAAATCCCCTTGGATACAAGTTTGCTGGAGGACGATATATTGAATCTCGACGCAATTTGAGTGTTACATCGTCATTAGGAGGCCCTGAACTTACAATTAACAATCAGTTTTGCCTCGGATTAGTAAACCTCACAGGAGAACGACCATATGGTGCCCGAGGCAGCAATAGATCCTTGGAGACAAATCGGCTGGAGGCCGATGTATTGAATCTCGACGCAATTTGAATGTTCCATCGTCATTAGGTGGGCCTGAACGTTACAATTAACTATCATTTTAGCGTCGGATTCGAAAATCTACTCACAGGAGAAGGATCATACGGTGCCCGAGACAGCAATATACCTTGGATACAAGTCGGCCGGAGGACGATATATTCAATCTCGGTGCAATTTGAATGTTCCATCGTCATTATTAGGTCCTGAACGTCACAATTAATAATCAGTTTTTCGTCGGATTAGAAAATCTAGACTCACAGGAGAACGACCTTAAATTGCGCGAGGCAGCAATAGACCCTTGGAGACAAGTCGGCTGGAGGACGATGTATTGGATCGCGACGCAATTTGAGTGTTCCATCGTAACTAGGAGGCCCTGAACTTACAATTAACAATCAGTGTTGCGTCGGATTGGTAAATCTAGACTCACAGGAGAACGACCATAAGGTGCCTGAGGCAGCATTAGACCCTTGGAGACAAGTCGGCTGAAGGACGATGTATTGAATCTCGACGGTATTTCAGTGTTCCATCGTCATTAGGAGGCCCTGAGCGTTACAATTAACTATCATTTTAGCGTCGGATTCGAAAATCTACGCACAGGAGAAGGATCATACGGTGCCCGAGACAGCAATATCCCCTGGATACAAGTCGGCCGGAGGTTGATATATTAAATCTCGATGCAATTTGAGTGTTCCACCGTCATTATTAGGCCCTGAACGTTACAATTAATAATCAGTTTTTCGTCGGATTAGAAAATCTAGACTCACAGGAGAACGACAAAATTGCCCGAGGCAGCAATAGACCCTTGGAGACAAGTCGGCTGGAGGACGATGTATTGGATCGCGACGCAATTTGAGTGTTCCATCGTAACTAGGAGGCCCTGAACTTACAATTAACAATCAGTTTTGCGTCGGATTAGTAAATCTAGACTCACAGGAGAACGAACATATGGTGCCCGAGGCAGCAATAGACCCTTGGAGATAAGTCGGCTGGAGGACAATGGGTGGATTGCGACGCAATTTGAGTGTTCCATCGTCATTAGGAGGCCCTGAATGTTACAATTAAATATCTGTTACGCGTCAGATTCGAAAATCCCGACTCACAGGAGACGGACCACATGGAGCCCGATGCAGCAATATCCCCTAGTAGACAAGTCGGCTGGAGGTCGGAGTATTGACACTCGACGCAATTTGAGTGTTCCATCGTCATTAGGAGGCGCTGAACGTTACAATTAACTATCATTTTTGCGTCGGATTCGAAAATCTAGACTCACAGGAGAACGACCATAAGGTGCCTAGGCAGCAATAGACCCTTGGAGACAAGTCGGCTGAAGGACGATGTATTGAATCTCGACGCAATTTGAGTGTTCCATCGTCATTAGGATGCGCTGAACTTTACAATTAACTATCAGTTCCGCGTCGGATTTGAAAATCCCGACTCACAGGAGACGAACCACATGGAGCCCGAGGCAGTAATATCCCCTTGTAGACAAGTCGGCTGGAGGTCGATGTATTGACTCTCGACGCAATTTGAGTGTTACATCGTCATTAGGAGGCGCTGAACGTTACAGTTAACTATCATTTTTGCGTCGGATTCGAAAATCTAGACTCACTGGAGACGGACTATATGGTGCCCGAGGCAGCAATATCCCCTTGGAGGTAAGTCGGCTGGTGGCCGATGTATTGAATCTCGACGCAATTTCAGTGTTCCATCGTCATTAGGAGGCCCTGAACGTTACAATTACCTATCAGTTTTGCGTCGGATTAGAAAATCTACACTCACAGGAGAATGACCATAAGATGCTCGAGGCTGCAATAGACCCTTTCTAGACAAGTCGGCTGAAGGACGATCTATTGAATCTCGACGCAATTTGAGTGTTCCATCGTCAATAGGAGGCCCTGAACGTTGCAATTAACTATCAGTTCTGCGTCGGATTCGAAAATCTAGACTCACAGGAGACGACCATAAGGTGCCCGAGGCAGCATTAGACCCTTGGAGACAAGTCGGCTGATGGACGATGTATTGAATCTCGACGGTATTTGAGTGTTCCATCGTCATTAGGAGGCCCTGAGCGTTACAATTAACTATCAGTTTAGCGTCGGATTCGAAAATCTACCCACAGGAGAAGGATCATATGGCGCCCGAGACAGCAAAATCCCCTGGATAAAAGTCGGCCGGAGGACGATATATTCAATCTCGATGCAATTTGAGTGTTCCATCGTCATTAGGAGGCCCTGAACGTTACAATTAACTATCAGTTTTTCGTCGGATTCGAAAATCTAGACTCACCGGAGACTGACCATAAGGTGGCCGAGGCAGCAATATCCCCTTGGACACCAGTCCGCTGGAGGACGATGTATTGAATGGCGACGCAATTTGAATGTTCCATCGTCATTAGGAGGCCCTGAATGTTACAATTAAATATCAGTTTCGCGTCAGATTCGAAAATCCCGACTCACTGGAGAAGGACCACTTGGAGCCCGATGCAGCAATATCCCCTAGTAGACAAGTCGGCTGGAGGTCGATGTATTGACACTCGACCCAATTTGAGTGTTCCATCGTCATTAGGGGGCGCTGAACGTTACAATTAACTATCTTTTTTGCGTCGGATTCGAAAATCTAGACTCACAGGAGACGGACCATATGGTGCCCGAGGTACCAATATCCCCTTGGAGTTAAGTCGGCTGGAGGCCGATGTATTGAATCTCGACGCAATTTGAGTGTTCCATCGTCATTAGGATGCGCTGAACTTTACAATTAACTATCAGTTCCGCGTCGGATTTGAAAATCCCGACTCACAGGAGACGAACCACATGGAGCCCGAGGCAGTAATATCCCCTTGTAGACAAGTCGGCTGGAGGTCGATGTATTGACTCTCGACGCAATTTGAGTGTTACATCGTCATTAGGAGGCGCTGAACGTTACAGTTAACTATCATTTTTGCGTCGGATTCGAAAATCTAGACTCACTGGAGACGGACTATATGGTGCCCGAGGCAGCAATATCCCCTTGGAGGTAAGTCGGCTGGTGGCCGATGTATTGAATCTCGACGCAATTTCAGTGTTCCATCGTCATTAGGAGGCCCTGAACGTTACAATTACCTATCAGTTTTGCGTCGGATTAGAAAATCTACACTCACAGGAGAATGACCATAAGATGCTCGAGGCTGCAATAGACCCTTTCTAGACAAGTCGGCTGAAGGACGATCTATTGAATCTCGACGCAATTTGAGTGTTCCATCGTCAATAGGAGGCCCTGAACGTTGCAATTAACTATCAGTTCTGCGTCGGATTCGAAAATCTAGACTCACAGGAGACGACCATAAGGTGCCCGAGGCAGCATTAGACCCTTGGAGACAAGTCGGCTGATGGACGATGTATTGAATCTCGACGGTATTTGAGTGTTCCATCGTCATTAGGAGGCCCTGAGCGTTACAATTAACTATCAGTTTAGCGTCGGATTCGAAAATCTACCCACAGGAGAAGGATCATATGGCGCCCGAGACAGCAAAATCCCCTGGATAAAAGTCGGCCGGAGGACGATATATTCAATCTCGATGCAATTTGAGTGTTCCATCGTCATTAGGAGGCCCTGAACGTTACAATTAACTATCAGTTTTTCGTCGGATTCGAAAATCTAGACTCACCGGAGACTGACCATAAGGTGGCCGAGGCAGCAATATCCCCTTGGACACCAGTCCGCTGGAGGACGATGTATTGAATGGCGACGCAATTTGAATGTTCCATCGTCATTAGGAGGCCCTGAATGTTACAATTAAATATCAGTTTCGCGTCAGATTCGAAAATCCCGACTCACTGGAGAAGGACCACTTGGAGCCCGATGCAGCAATATCCCCTAGTAGACAAGTCGGCTGGAGGTCGATGTATTGACACTCGACCCAATTTGAGTGTTCCATCGTCATTAGGGGGCGCTGAACGTTACAATTAACTATCTTTTTTGCGTCGGATTCGAAAATCTAGACTCACAGGAGACGGACCATATGGTGCCCGAGGTACCAATATCCCCTTGGAGTTAAGTCGGCTGGAGGCCGATGTATTGAATCTCGACGCAATTTGAGTGTTCCATCGTCATTAGGAGGCCCTGAAGGCTACAATTAACTATCAGTTGTGCGTCGGATTTGAAAATCTAGACTCACAGGAGACGGACCATATGGTGCCCGAGACAGCAATATCCCGTTATATACAAGTCGGCTGGAGGACGAAATATTGAATCTCGATGCAATTTGAGTGTTCCATCGTCATTAGGAGGCCCTGAACGTTGCAATTAACTATCAGTTCTGCGTCGGATACGAAAATCTAGACTCACAGGAGAACGACCATAAGGTGCTCGAGGCTGCAATAGTCCCTTTCTAGACAAGTCGGCTGAAGGACGATGTATTGAATCTCGACGCAATTTGAGTGTTCCATCGTCATTAGGAGGCCCTGAACGTTGCAATTAACTATCAGTTCTGCGTCGGATTCGAAAATCTAGAGTCACAGGAGAACGACCATAAGGTGCCTGTGGCAGCATTAGACCCTTGGAGACAAGTCGGCTGAAGGACGATGTATTGAATCTCGACGGTATTTGAGTGTTCCATCGTCATTAGGAGGCCCTGAGCGTTAGAATTAACTATCAGTTTTTCGTCGGATTCGAAAATCTAGACTCACTGGAGACTGACCATAAGGTGCCCGAGGCAGCAATATCCCCTTGGACACCAGTCCGCTGGAGGACGATGTATTGAATCACGACGCAATTTGAATGTTCCATCGTCATTAGGAGGCCCTGAATGTTACAATTAAATATCAGTTTCGCGTCAGATTCGAAAATCCCGACTCACAGGAGACGGATCACATGGAGCCCGATGCGGCAATATCCGCTTGTAGACAAGTCAGCTGGAGGTCGATGTATAGACACTCGACGCAATTTGAGTGTTCCATCGTCATTAGGAGGACATGAACGTTACAATTAACTATAATTTTTGCTTCGGATTCGAAAATCTAGACTCACAGGAGAACGAACATAAGGTGCCCGAGGCTCCAATAGACCCTTGGAGACAAGTCGGCTGGAGGACGATGTATTGTATCTCGACGCAATTTGAGTGCTCTAACATCATTAGGAGGTGCTGAACGTTACAATTCACTATCATTTTTGCGTCGGATTCGAAAATCTAGACTCACAGGAGAAGGTTCATATGGTGCCCGAGACAGCAATATCCCCTTGGAGACAAGTCGGCTGGAGGACGATGTATCGGATCGCGACGCAATTTGAGTGTTCCATCGTCATTAGGAGGCCCTGAACGTTACAATTAACTATCAGTTTTGCGTCGGAGTCGAAAATATAGACTTTCTGGAGACGGACCATAAGGTGCCCGAGGCAGCAATATCCCCTTGGAGACCTGTCAGCTGGAGGACGATGTATTGAATCTTGACGCAATTTGAGTGTTCCATCGTCATTAGGAGGCCCTGAAGGCTACAATTAACTATCAGTTCTGCGTCGGATTTGAAAATCTAGACTCACAGGAGACGGACCATATGGTGCCCGAGACAGCAATATCCCGTTATATACAAGTCGGCTGGAGGACGATATATTGAATCTCGATGCAATATGATTGTTCCATCGTCATTAGGAGGCCCTGAACGTTGCAATTAACTATCAGTTCTGCGTCGGATTCGAAAATCTAGACTCACAGGAGAACGACCATAAGGTGCTCGAGGCTGCAATAGTCCCTTTCTAGACAAGTCGGCTGAAGGACGATGTATTGAATCTCGACGCAATTTGAGTGATCCATCGTCATTAGGAGGCCCTGAAAGTTGCAATTAACTATCAGTTCTGCGTCGGATTCGAAAATCTAGACTCACAGGAGAACGACCATAAGTTGCCTGAGGCAGCATTAGACCCTCGGAGACAAGTCGGCTGAAGGACGATGTATTGAATCTCGACGGTATTTGAGTGTTCCATCGTCATTAGGAGGCCCTGAGCGTTACAATTAACTATCATTTTAGCGTCGGGTTCGAAAATCTACTCACAGGAGAAGGATCATACGGTGCCCGAGACAGCAATATCCCCTGGATACAAGTCGGCCGGAGGACGGTATATAAAATCTCGGTGCAATTTGAGTGTTCCATCGTCATTATTAGGGCCTGAACGTTACAATTAATAATCAGTTTTTCGTCGGATTAGAAAATCTAGACTCACAGGAGAACGACCTTAAATTGCGCGAGGCAGCAATAGACCCTTGGAGACAAGTCGGCTGGAGGACGATGTATTGGATCGCGACGTAATTTGAGTGTTCCATCGTAACTAGGAAGCCCTGAACTTACAGTTAACAATCAGTTTTGCGTCGGATTAGTAAATCTAGACCCACTGGAGAACGACCATATGGTGCCCGAGGCAGCGTCAGACTATTGGAGACAAGTCGGCTGGAGGCCTATGTATTAAATCTCGACGCAATTTGAGTGTTCCATCGTCATTAGGATACGCTGAACTTTACAATTAACTATCAGTTCCGCGTCGGATTCGAAAATCCCGACTCACAGGAGACGAACCACATGGAGCCCGAGGCAGCAATATCCTCTTGTAGACAAGTCGGCTGGAGGTCGATGTATTGACTCTCGACGCAATTTGAATGTTCCATCTTCATTAGGTGGCACTGAACGTTACAATTAACTATCAGTTTTGCGTCGGGTTCGAAAATCTAGACTCACAGGAGAACGATCATAAGGTGCCCGAGGCAGCAAAAGACCCTTAAAGTCAAGTCGGCCGGAGGACGATATATTCAATCTCGGTGCAATTTGAGTGTTCCATCGTCATTAGGAGGCCCTGAACGTTACAATTAACTATCAGTTTTGCGTCGGAGTCGAAAATATAGACTTACTGGAGACGGACCATAAGGTGCCCGAGGCAGCAATATCCCCTCGGAGACCTGTCAGCTGGAGGACGATGTATTGAATCTTGACGCAAATTGAGTGTTCCATCGTCATTAGGAGGCCCTGAACGTTGCAATTAACTATCAGTTCTGCGTCAGATACGAAAATCTAGACTCACAGGAGAACGACCATAAGGTGCTCGAGGCTGCAATAGTCCCTTTCTAGACAAGTCGGCTGAAGGACGATGTATTGAATCTCGACGCAATTTGAGTGTTCCATCGTCATTAGGAGGCCCTGAACGTTGCAATTAACTATCAGTTCTGCGTCGGATTCGAAAATCTAGACTCACAGGAGAACGACCATAAGGTGCCTGAGGCAGCATTAGACCCTTAGAGACAAGTCGGCTGAAGGACGATGTATTGAATCTCGACGGTATTTGAGTGTTCCATCGTCATTAGGAGGCCCTGAGCGTTAGAATTAACTATCATTTTAGCGTCGGATTCGAAAATCTACTCACAGGAGAAGGATCATACGGTGCACGAGACAGCAATATACCCTGGATACAAGTCGGCCGTAGGACGATATATTCAATCTCGGTGCAATTTGAATGTTCCATCGTCATTATTAGGGCCTGAACGTTACAATTAATAATCAGTTTTTCGTCGGATTGGAAAATCTAGACTCACAGGAGAACGACCTTAAATTGCGCGAGGCAGCAATAGACCCTTGGAGACAAGTCGGCTGGAGGACGATGTATTGGATCGCGACGCAATTTGAGTGTTCCATCGTAACTAGGAGGCCCTGAACTTACAATTAACAATCAGTTTTGCGTCGGATTAGTAAATCTAGACTCACAGGAGAACGAATATATGGTGCCCGAGGCAGCAATAGACCCTTGGAGATAAGTCGGCTGGAGGACGATGGATGGATTGCGACGCAATTTGAGTGTTCCATCGTCATTAGGAGGCCCTGAACGTTACAATTAACTATCAGTTTTTCGTCGGATTCGAAAATCTAGACTCACTGGAGACTGACCATAAGGTGCCCGAGGCAGCAATATCCCCTTGGACACCAGTCCGCTGGAGGACGATGTATTGAATCACGACGCAATTTGAATGTTCCATCGTCATTAGGAGGCCCTGAATGTTACAATTAAATATCAGTTTCGCGTCAGATTCGAAAATCCCGACTCACAGGAGACGGATCACATGGAGCCCGATGCGGCAATATCCGCTTGTAGACAAGTCAGCTGGAGGTCGATGTATAGACACTCGACGCAATTTGAGTGTTCCATCGTCATTAGGAGGACATGAACGTTACAATTAACTATAATTTTTGCTTCGGATTCGAAAATCTAGACTCACAGGAGAACGAACATAAGGTGCCCGAGGCTCCAATAGACCCTTGGAGACAAGTCGGCTGGAGGACGATGTATTGTATCTCGACGCAATTTGAGTGCTCTAACATCATTAGGAGGTGCTGAACGTTACAATTCACTATCATTTTTGCGTCGGATTCGAAAATCTAGACTCACAGGAGAAGGTTCATATGGTGCCCGAGACAGCAATATCCCCTTGGAGACAAGTCGGCTGGAGGACGATGTATCGGATCGCGACGCAATTTGAGTGTTCCATCGTCATTAGGAGGCCCTGAACGTTACAATTAACTATCAGTTTTGCGTCGGAGTCGAAAATATAGACTTACTGGAGACGGACCATAAGGTGCCCGAGGCAGCAATATCCCCTTGGAGACCTGTCAGCTGGAGGACGATGTATTGAATCTTGACGCAATTTGAGTGTTCCATCGTCATTAGGAGGCCCTGAAGGCTACAATTAACTATCAGTTCTGCGTCGGATTTGAAAATCTAGACTCACAGGAGACGGACCATATGGTGCCCGAGACAGCAATATCCCGTTATATACAAGTCGGCTGGAGGACGATATATTGAATCTCGATGCAATATGATTGTTCCATCGTCATTAGGAGGCCCTGAACGTTGCAATTAACTATCAGTTCTGCGTCGGATTCGAAAATCTAGACTCACAGGAGAACGACCATAAGGTGCTCGAGGCTGCAATAGTCCCTTTCTAGACAAGTCGGCTGAAGGACGATGTATTGAATCTCGACGCAATTTGAGTGATCCATCGTCATTAGGAGGCCCTGAAAGTTGCAATTAACTATCAGTTCTGCGTCGGATTCGAAAATCTAGACTCACAGGAGAACGACCATAAGTTGCCTGAGGCAGCATTAGACCCTCGGAGACAAGTCGGCTGAAGGACGATGTATTGAATCTCGACGGTATTTGAGTGTTCCATCGTCATTAGGAGGCCCTGAGCGTTACAATTAACTATCATTTTAGCGTCGGGTTCGAAAATCTACTCACAGGAGAAGGATCATACGGTGCCCGAGACAGCAATATCCCCTGGATACAAGTCGGCCGGAGGACGGTATATAAAATCTCGGTGCAATTTGAGTGTTCCATCGTCATTATTAGGGCCTGAACGTTACAATTAATAATCAGTTTTTCGTCGGATTAGAAAATCTAGACTCACAGGAGAACGACCTTAAATTGCGCGAGGCAGCAATAGACCCTTGGAGACAAGTCGGCTGGAGGACGATGTATTGGATCGCGACGTAATTTGAGTGTTCCATCGTAACTAGGAGGCCCTGAACTTACAGTTAACAATCAGTTTTGCGTCGGATTAGTAAATCTAGACCCACAGGAGAACGACCATATGGTGCCCGAGGCAGCGTCAGACTATTGGAGACAAGTCGGCTGGAGGCCTATGTATTAAATCTCGACGCAATTTGAGTGTTCCATCGTCATTAGGATACGCTGAACTTTACAATTAACTATCAGTTCCGCGTCGGATTCGAAAATCCCGACTCACAGGAGACGAACCACATGGAGCCCGAGGCAGCAATATCCTCTTGTAGACAAGTCGGCTGGAGGTCGATGTATTGACTCTCGACGCAATTTGAATGTTCCATCTTCATTAGGTGGCACTGAACGTTACAATTAACTATCAGTTTTGCGTCGGGTTCGAAAATCTAGACTCACAGGAGAACGATCATAAGGTGCCCGAGGCAGCAAAAGACCCTTAAAGTCAAGTCGGCCGGAGGACGATATATTCAATCTCGGTGCAATTTGAGTGTTCCATCGTCATTAGGAGGCCCTGAACGTTACAATTAACTATCAGTTTTGCGTCGGATTAGAAAATCTAGACTCACAGGAGAACGACCATAAGGTGCTCGAGGCTGCAATAGACCCTTTCTAGACAAGTCGGCTGAAGGACGATGTATTGAATCTCGACGCAATTTGAGTGTTCCATCGTCATTAGGAGGCCCTGAACGTTGCAATTAACTATCAGTTCTGCGTCGGATTCGAAAATATAGACTCACAGGGGAACGACCATATGGTGCCCGAGGCAGCAATAGACACTTGGAGACAAGTCGTCTGGAGGACGATGGATGGATTGCGACGCAATTTTAGTGTTCCATCGTCATTAGGAGGCCCTGAATATTATAATTAACTATCGGTTTTTCGTCGGATTCGAAAATCTAGACTCACTGGAGACTGACCACAAGGTACCCGAGGCAGCAATATCCCCTTGGACACCAGTCCGCTGGAGGACGATGTATTGAATCGCGACGCAATTTGAATGTTCCATCGTCATTAGGAGGCCCTGAATTTTACAATTAAATATCAGTTTCGCGTCAGATTCGAAATTCCCGACTCACAGGAGACGGACCACATTGAGCCCGATGCGGCAATATCCGCTTGTAGACAAGTCAGCTGGAGGTCGATGTATAGACACTCGACGCAATTTGAGTGTTCCATCGTCATTAGGAGGACATGAACGTTACAATTAACTATAATTTTTGCTTCGGATTCGAAAATCTAGACTCACAGGAGAACGAACATAAGGTGCCCGAGGCTCCAATAGACCCTTGGAGACAAGTCGGCTGGAGGACGATGTATTGTATCTCGACGCAATTTGAGTGCTCTAACATCATTAGGAGGTGCTGAACGTTACAATTCACTATCATTTTTGCGTCGGATTCGAAAATCTAGACTCACAGGAGAAGGTTCATATGGTGCCCGAGACAGCAATATCCCCCTGGAGACAAGTCGGCTGCAGGACGATGTATCGGATCGCGACGCAATTTGAGTGTTCCATCGTCATTAGGAGGCCCTGAACGTTACAATTAACTATCAGTTTTGCGTCGGAGTCGAAAATATAGACTTACTGGAGACGGACCATAAGGTGCCCGAGGCAGCAATATCCCCTTGGAGACCTGTCAGCTGGAGGACGATGTATTGAATCTTGACGCAAATTGAGTGTTCCATCGTCATTAGGAGGCCCTGAACGTTGCAATTAACTATCAGTTCTGCGTCAGATACGAAAATCTAGACTCACAGGAGAACGACCATAAGGTGCTCGAGGCTGCAATAGTCCCTTTCTAGACAAGTCGGCTGAAGGACGATGTATTGAATCTCGACGCAATTTGAGTGTTCCATCGTCATTAGGAGGCCCTGAACGTTGCAATTAACTATCAGTTCTGCGTCGGATTCGAAAATCTAGACTCACAGGAGAACGACCATGAGGTGCCTGAGGCAGCATTAGACCCTTGGAGACAAGTCGGCTGAAGGACGATGTATTGAATCTCGACGGTATTTGAGTGTTCCATCGTCATTAGGAGGCCCTGAGCGTTAGAATTAACTATCATTTTAGCGTCGGATTCGAAAATCTACTCACAGGAGAAGGATCATACGGTGCACGAGACAGCAATATACCCTGGATACAAGTCGGCCGTAGGACGATATATTCAATCTCGGTGCAATTTGAATGTTCCATCGTCATTATTAGGGCCTGAACGTTACAATTAATAATCAGTTTTTCGTCGGATTGGAAAATCTAGACTCACAGGAGAACGACCTTAAATTGCGCGAGGCAGCAATAGACCCTTGGAGACAAGTCGGCTGGAGGACGATGTATTGGATCGCGACGCAATTTGAGTGTTCCATCGTCACTAGGAGGCCCTGAACTTACAATTAACAATCAGTTTTGCGTCGGATTAGTAATTCTAGACTCACAGGAGAACGACCATAAGGTGCCTGAGGGAGCATTAGACCCTTGGAGACAAGTCGGCTGAAGGACGATGTATTGAATCTCGACGGTATTTCAGTGTTCCATCGTCATTAGGAGGCCCTGAGCGTTACAATTAACCATCATTTTAGCGTCGGATTCGAAAATCTTCTAACAGGAGAAGGATCACACGGTGCCCGAGACAGCAATATCCCCTGGATACAAGTCGGCCGGAGGACGATATATTCAATCTCGGTGCAATTTGAGTGTTCCATCGTCATTAGGAGGCCCTGAACGTTACAATTAACTATTAGTTTTGCGTCGGATTAGAAAATCTAGACTCACAGGAGAACGACCATAAGGTGCTCGAGGCTGCAATAGACCCTTTCTAGACAAGTCGGCTGAAGGACGATGTTTTGAATCTCGACGCAATTTGAGTGTTCCATCGTCATTAGGAGGCCCTGAACGTTGCAATTAACTATCAGTACTGCGTCGGATTCGAAAATCTAGACTCACAGGAGAACGACCATAAGGTGCCTGAGGCAGCATTAGACCCTTGGAGACAAGTCGGCTGAAGGACGATGTATTGAATCTCGACGGTATTTGAGTGTTCCATCGTCATTAGGAGGCCCTGAGCGTTACAATTAACTATCATTTTAGCGTCGGATTCGAAAATCTACTCACAGGAGAAGGATCATACGGTGCCCGAGACAGCAATATCCCCTGGATACAAGTCGGCCGGAGGACGATATATTTAATCTCGGTGCAATTTGAGTGTTCCATCGTCATTATTAGGCCCTGAACGTTACAATTAATAATCAGTTTTTCGTCGGATTAGAAAATCTAGACTCACAGGAGAACGACCATAAATTGCCCGAGGCAGCAATAGACCCTTGGAGATAAGTCGGCTGGAGGACGATGGATGGATTGCAACGCAATTTGAGTGTTCCATCGTCATTAGGAGGCCCTGAACGTTACAATTAACTATCAGTTTATCGTCGGATTCGAAAATCTAGACTCACTGGAGACTGACCATAAGGTGCCCGAGGCAGCAATATCCCCTTGGACACCAGTCCGCTGGAGGACGATGTATTGAATCACGACGCAATTTGAATGTTCCATCGTCATTAGGAGGCCCTGAATGTTACAATAAAATATCAGTTTCGCGTCAGATTCGAAAATCCCGACTCACAGGAGACGGACCACATGGAGCCCAATGCAGCAATATCCCCTAGTAGACAAGTCGGCTGGAGGTCGATGTATTGACACTCGACGCAATTTGAGTGTTCCATCGTCATTAGGAGACGCTGAACGTTACAATTAACTATCATTTTTGCGTCGGATTCGAAAATCTAGACTCACAGGAGACGGAACCGAGGTAGCAAATTCCCCTTGGAGTTAAGTCGGCTGGAGGCCGATGTATTGAATCTCGACGCAATTTGAGTGTTCCATCGTCATTAGGAGGCCCTGAAGGCTACAATTAGCTATCAGTTGTGCGTCGGATTTGAAAATCTAGACTCACAGGAGACGGACCATATGGTGCCCGAGACAGCAATATCCCGTTATATACAAGTCGGCTGGAGGACGATATATTGAATCTCGATGCAATTTGATTGTTCCATCGTCATTAGGAGGCCCTGAACGTTGCAATTAACTATCAGTTCTGCGTCGGATTCGAAAATCTAGACTCACAGGAGAACGACCATAAGGTGCACGAGGCTGCAATAGTCCCTTTCTAGACAAGTCGGCTGAAGGACGATGTATTGAATCTCGACGCAATTTGAGTGATCCATCGTCATTAGGAGGCCCTGAAAGTTGCAATTAACTATCAGTTCTGCGTCGGATTCGAAAATCTAGACTCACAGGAGAACGACCATAAGGTGCCTAAGGCAGCATTAGACCCTCGGAGACAAGTCGGCTGAAGGACGATGTATTGAATCTCGACGGTAATTGAGTGTTCCATGGTCATTAGGAGGCCCTGAGCGTTACAATTAACTATCATTTTAGCGTCGGATTCGAAAATCTACTCACAGGAGAAGGATCATACGGTGCCCGAGACAGCAATATCCCCTGGATACAAGTCGGCCGGAGGACGGTATATAAAATCTCGGAGCAATTTGAGTGTTCCATCGTCATTATTAGGGCCTGAACGTTACAATTAATAATCAGTTTTTCGTCGGATTAGAAAATCTAGACTCACAGGAGAACGACCTTAAATTGCGCGAGGCAGCAATAGACCCTTGGAGACAAGTCGGCTGGAGGACGATGTATTGGATCGCGACGCAATTTGAGTGTTCCATCGTAACTAGGAGGCCCTGAACTTACAATTAACAATCAGTTTTGCGTCGGATTAGTAAATCTAGACCCACAGGAGAACGACCATATTGTGCCCGAGGCAGCGTCAGACCATTGGAGACAAGTCGGCTGGAGACCTATGTATTGAATCTCGACGCAATTTGAGTGTTCCATCGTCATTAGGATACGCTGAACTTTACAATTAACTATCAGTTCCGCGTCGGATTCGAAAATCCCGACTCACAGGAGACGAACCACATGGAGCCCGAGGCAGCAATATCCTCTTGTAGACAAGTCGGCCGGAGGACGATATATTCAATCTCGGTGCAATTTGAGTGTTCCATCGTCATTAGGAGGCCCTGAACGTTACAAATAACTATCAGTTTTGCGTCGGATTAGAAAATCTAGACTCACAGGAGAACGACCATAAGGTGCTCGAGGCTGCAATAGACCCTTTCTAGACAAGTCGGCTGAAGGACGATGTATTGAATCTCGACGCAATTTGAGTGTTCCATCGTCATTAGGAGGCCCTGAACGATGCAATTAACTATCGGTTCTGCGTCGGATTCGAAAATATAGACTCACAGGGGAACGACCATATGGTGCCCGAGGCAGCAATAGATACTTGGAGACAAGTCGGCTGGAGGACGATGGATGGATTGCGACGCAATTTTAGTGTTCCATCGTCATTAGGAGGCCCTGAATGTTACAATTAAATATCAGTTTCGCGTCAGATTCGAAATTCCCGACTCACAGGAGACGGACCACATGGAGCCCGATGCGGCAATATCCCCTTGTAGACAAGTCAGCTGGAGGTCGATGATTAGACACTCGACGCAATTTGAGTGTTCCATCGTCATTAGGAGGACATGAACGTTACAATTAACTATAATTTTTGCTTCGGATTCGAAAATCTAGACTCACAGGAGAACGAACATAAGGTGCCCGAGGCTCCAATAGATCCTTGGAGACAAGTCGGCTGGAGGACGATGTATTGTATCTCGACGCAATTTGAGTGCTCTAACATCATTAGGAGGTGCTGAACGTTACAATTCACTATCATTTTTGCGTCGGATTCGAACATCTAGACTCACAGGAGAAGGTTCATATGGTGCCCGAGACAGCAATATCCCCCTGGAGACAAGTCGGCTGCAGGACGATGTATCGGATCGCGACGCAATTTGAGTGTTCCATCGTCATTAGGAGGCCCTGAACGTTACAATTAACTATCAGTTTTGCGTCGGAGTCGAAAATATAGACTTACTGGAGACGGACCATAAGTGCCCGAGGCAGCAATATCCCCTTGGAGACCTGTCAGCTGGAGGACGATGTATTGAATCTTGACGCAATTTGAGTGTTCCATCGTCATTAGGAGGCCCTGAAGGCTACAATTAACTATCAGTTCTGCGTCGGATTTGAAAATCTAGACTCACAGGAGACGGACCATATGGTGCCCGAGACAGCAATATCCCCTTATATACAAGTCGGCTGGAGGACGATGTATTGAATCTCGACGCAATTTGAGTGTTCCATCGTCATTAGGAGGCCCTGAACGTTACAATTAACTATCAGTTTTGCGTCGGATTAGAAAATCTACGCTCACAGGAGAACGACCATAAGGTGCTCGAGGCTGCAATAGACCCTTTCTAGACAAGTCGGCTGAAGGACGATGTATTGAATCTCGACGGTATTTGAGTGTTCCATCGTCATTAGGAGGCCCTGAGCGTTACAATTAACTATCATTTTAGCGTCGGATTCGAAAATCTACTCACAGGAGAGGGATCATACGGTGCCCGAGACAGCAATATCCCCTGGATACTAGACGGCCGGAGGACGATATATTCAATCTTGGTGCAATTTGAGTGTTCCATCGTCATTATTAGGCCCTGAACGTTACAATTAATAATCAGTTCTTCGTCGGATTAGAAAATCTAGACACACAGGAGAACGACCATAAATTGCCCGAGGCAGCAATAGACCCTTGGAGACAAGTCGGCTGGAGGACGATGCATTGGATCGCGACGCAATTTGAGTGTTCCATCGTAACTAGGAGGCCCTGAACTTACAATTAACAATCAGTTTTGCGTCGGATTAGTAAATCTAGACTCGCAGGAGAACGAACGTATGGTGCCCGAGGCAGCAATAGACCCTTGGAGATAAGTCGGCTGGAGGACGATGGATGGATTGCGACGCAATTTGAGTGTTCCATCGTCATTAGGAGGCCGTGAACGTTACAATTAACTATCAGTTTTTCGTCGGATTCGAAAATCTAGACTCACTGGAGACTGACCATAAGGTGCCCGAGGCAGCAATATCCCCTTGGACACCAGTCCGCTGGAGGACGATGTATTGAATCACGACGCAATTTGAATGTTCCATCGTCATTAGGAGGCCCTGAATGTTACAATTAAATATCAGTTTCGCGTCAGATTTGCAAAATCCCGACTCACAGGAGACGGACCACATGGAGCCCGATGCAGCAATATCCCCTTGTAGACAAGTCGGCTGGAGGTCGATGTATAGACACTCGACGCAATTTGAGTGTTCCATCTTCATTAGGAGGCGTTGAACGTTACAATTATCTATCAGTTTAGCGTCGGATTCGAAAATCTACTTACAGGGGAAGGTACAAATGGTGCCCGAGACAACAATATCCCCTTGGATACAAGTCGGCTGGAGGACGATATATTGAATCTCGACACAATTTGAGTGTTCCATCGACATTAGGAGGCCCTGAACGTTGCAATTAACTATCAGTTCTGCGTCGGATTCGAAAATCTAAACTCACAGGAGAACGACCATAAGGTGCCTGAGGCAGCATTAGACCCTTGGAGACAAGTCGGCTGAAGGACGATGTATTGAATCTCGACGGTATTTGAGTGTTCCATCGTCATTAGGAGGCCCTGAGCGTTACAATTAACTATCATTTTAGCGTCGGATTCTAAAATCTACTAACAGATCTACGGTGCCCGAGACAGCAATATCCCCTGGATACAAGTCGGCCGGAGGACGATATATTCAATCTCGGTGCAATTTGAGTGTTCCATCGTCATTAGGAGGCCCTGAACGTTACAATTAACTATCAGTTTTGCGTCGGATTAGAAAATCTAGACTCACAGGAGAACGACCATAAGGTGCTCGAGGCTGCAATAGACCCTTTCTAGACAAGTCGGCTGAAGGACGATGTATTGAATCTCGACGGTATTTGAGTGTTCCATCGTCATTAGGAGGCCCTGAGCGTTACAATTGACTATCATTTTAGAGTCGGATTCAAAAATCTACTCACAGGAGAAGGATCATACGGTGCCCGAGACAGCAATATCCCCTGGATACAAGTCGGCCGGAGGACGATATATAAAATCTCGGTGCAATTTGAGTGTTCCATCGTCATTATTAGGGCCTGAACGTTACAATTAATAATCAGTTTTTCGTCGGATTAGAAAATCTAGACTCACAGGAGAACGACCTTAAATTGCGCGAGGCAGCAATAGACCCTTGGAGACAAGTCGGCTGGAGGACGATGTATTGGATCGCGACGCAATTTGAGTGTTCCATCGTAACTACGAGGCCCTGAACTTACAATTAACAATCAGTTTTGCGTCGGATTAGTAAATCTAGACCCACAGGAGAACGACCATATGGTGCCCGAGGCAGCGTCAGACCATTGGAGACAAGTCGGCTGGAGGCCTATGTATTGAATCTCGACGCAATTTGAGTGTTCCATCGTCATTAGGATGCGCTGAACTTTACAATTAACTATCAGTTCCGCGTTGGATTCGAAAATCCCGACTCACAGGAGACGAACCACATGGAGCCCGAGGCAGCAATATCCCCTTGTAGACAAGTCGGCTGGAGGTCGATGTATTGACTCTCGACGCAATTTGAATGTTCCATCTTCATTAGGTGGCCCTGAACGTTACAATTAACTATCAGTTTTGCGTCGGATTAGAAAATCTAGACTCACAGGAGAACGACCATAAGGTGCTCGAGGCTGCAATAGACCCTTTCTAGACAAGTCGGCTGAAGGACGATGTATTGAATCTCGACGCAATTTGAGTGTTCCATCGTCATTAGGAGGCCCTGAACGTTGCAATTAACTATCAGTTCTGCGTCGGATTCGAAAATATAGACTCACAGGGGAACGACCATATGGTGCCCGAGGCAGCAATAGACACTTGGAGACAAGTCGGCTGGAGGACGATGGATGGATTGCGACGCAATGTTAGTGTTCCATCGTCATTAGGAGGACCTAATTATTACAATTAACTATCGGTTTCTCGTCGGATTCGAAAATCTAGACTCACTGGAGACTGACCACAAGGTGCCCGAGGCAGCAATATCCCCTTGGACACCAGTCCCCTGGAGGACGATGTATTGAATCGTGACGCAATTTGAATGTTCCATCGTCATTAGGAGGCCCTGAATTTTACAATTAAATATCAGTTTCGCGTCAGATTCGAAATTCCCGACTCACAGGAGACGGACCACATGGAGCCCGATGCAGCAATATCCCCTTGTAGACAAGTCAGCTGGAGGTCGATGTATTGAATCTCGACGCAATTTGAGTGTTCCATCGTCATTAGGAGGCCCTGAACGTTACAGTTAACTATCAGGTTTGCGTCGGATTAGAAAATCTACACTCACAGGAGAACGACCATAAGGTGCTCGAGGCTGCAATAGACCCTTTCTAGACAAGTCGGCTGAAGGAAAATGTATTGAAACTCGAGGCAATTTGAGTGTTCCATCGTCATTAGGAGGCCCTGAACGTTGCAATTAACTATCAGTTCTGCGTCGGATTCGAAAATCTAGACTCACAGGAGACGACCATTAGGTGCACGAGGCAAAATTAGACCCTTGGAGACAAGTCGGCTGAAGGACGATGTATTGAATCTCGACGGTATTTGAGTGTTCCATCGTCATTAGGAGGCCCTGAGCGTTACATTTAACGATCAGTTTAGCGTCGGATTCGAAAATCTACTCACAGGTGAAGGATCATATGGTGCCCTAGACAGCAATATCCCCTGGATACAAGTCGGCCGGAGGACGATAAATTCAATCTCGATGCAATTTGAGTGTTCCATCGTCATTATTAGGCCCTGAACGTTACAATTAATAATCAGTTTTTCGTCGGATTAGAAAATCTAGACTCACAGGAGAACGACCATAAATTGCCCCAGGCAGCAATAGACCCTTGGAGACAAGTCGGCTGGAGGTCGATGTATTGGATCGCGACGCAATTTGAGTGTTCCATCGTCACTAGGAGGCCCTGAACTTACAAATAACAATCAGTTTTGCGTCGGATTAGTAAATCTAGAGTCACAGGAGAACGAACATATGGTGCCCGAGGCAGCAATAGACCCTTGGAGAAAAGTCGGCTGGAGGACGATGGATGGATTGCGACGCAATTTGAGTGTTCCATCGTCATTAGGAGGCCCTGAATATTACAATTAACTATCAGTTTTTCGTCGGATTCGAAAATCTAGACTCACAGGAGATCGACGATAAGGTGCCCGAGGCAGCAATAGACCCTTGGAGAAGACTCGGCTGAAGGACGATGTATTGAATCTCGACGCAATTTGAGTGTTCCATTGTCATTAGGAGGCCCTGAACGTTACAATTAACAATCAGTTTAGCGTCGGATTAGAAAATCTAGTCTCACAGGAGAACGATCATAAAGTGCCCGAGGCAGCATATCCCCTTGGACACCAGTCCGCTGGAGGACGATGTATTGAATCGTGACGCATTTGAATGTTCCATCGTCATTAGGAGGCCCTGAATGTTACAATTAAATATCAGTTTCGCGTCAGACTCGAAAATCCTGACTCACAGGAGACGGACCACATGGTGCCCCATGCAGCAATATCCCCTTGTAGACAAGTCGGCTGGAGGTCGATGTATTGACACTCGACGCAATTTGAGTGTTCCCTCGTCATTAGGAGGCGCTGAACGTTACAATTAACTATCATTTTTGCGTCGGATTCGAAAATTTAGACTCACAGGAGCCGGAATATTGTGCCCGAGGCTGCAATATCCCCTTGGAGTTAAGTCGGCTGAAGGCGATGTATTGAATCTCGACGCAATTTGAGTTTTCCATCGTCATTAGGAGGCCCTGAACGTTACAATTAACTATCAGTTCAGCGTCGGCTTCGAAAATCTAGACTCACAGGAGAACGACCATAAGGTGCCCGAGGCAGCAATAGACACTTGGAGACAAGTCGGCATAAGGGCGATGTATTGAATCCCGACGGTATTTGAGTGTTCCATCGTCATTAGGAGGCCCTGAACTTACAATTAACAATCAGTTGTGCGTCGGATTAGAAAATCTAGACTCACAGGAGACGGACCATATGGTGCCCGAGGCAGCAATATCCCCTTGGAGTTAAGTCGGCTGGAGGCCGATGTATTGAATCTCGACGCAATTTGAGTGTTCCATCGTCATTAGGAGGCCCTGAACGTTACAATTAACTATCAGTTTAGCGTCGGATTCGAAAATCTATTCACAGGGGAAGGTACAAATGGTGCCAGAGACAACAAAATCCCTTTGGATACAAGTCTGCTGGAGGACGATATATTGAATCTCGACGCAATTTGAGTGTTCCATCGTCATTAGGAGGCCCTGAACTTACAACTAACAATCAGTTTTGCGTCGGATTAGTAAACCTCACAGGAGAATGACCATATGGTGCCCGAGGCAGCAATAGATCCTTGGAGACAAGTCGGCTGAAGGGCGATGTATTGAATCTCGACGGTATTTGAGTCTTCCATCGTCATTAGGAGGCCCTGAACGTTACAATTAACTATCAGTTCTGCGTCGGCTTCGAAAATCTAGACTCAATGGAGAACGACCATCAGGTGCCCCCGGCAGCAATAGACCCTTGGAGACAAGTCGGCAGAAGGGCGATGTATTGAATCTCGACGGTATTTGAGTGTTCCATCGTCATTAGGAGGCCCTGAACGTTACAATTAACTATCATTTTAGCGTCGGATTCGAAAATCTACTCACAGGAGAAGGATCACATGGTGCCCGAGACAGCAATATCCCCTGGATACTAGACGGCCGGAGGACGATATATTCAATCTTGGTGCAATTTGAGTGTTCCATCGTCATTATTAGGCCCTGAACGTTACAATTAATAATCAGTTCTTCGTCGGATTAGAAAATCTAGACACACAGGAGAACGACCATAAATTGCCCGAGGCAGCAATAGACCCTTGGAGACAAGTCGGCTGGAGGACGATGCATTGGATCGCGACGCAATTTGAGTGTTCCATCGTAACTAGGAGGCCCTGAACTTACAATTAACAATCAGTTTTGCGTCGGATTAGTAAATCTAGACTCGCAGGAGAACGAACGTATGGTGCCCGAGGCAGCAATAGACCCTTGGAGATAAGTCGGCTGGAGGACGATGGATGGATTGCGACGCAATTTGAGTGTTCCATCGTCATTAGGAGGCCGTGAACGTTACAATTAACTATCAGTTTTTCGTCGGATTCGAAAATCTAGACTCACTGGAGACTGACCATAAGGTGCCCGAGGCAGCAATATCCCCTTGGACACCAGTCCGCTGGAGGACGATGTATTGAATCACGACGCAATTTGAATGTTCCATCGTCATTAGGAGGCCCTGAATGTTACAATTAAATATCAGTTTCGCGTCAGATTTGCAAAATCCCGACTCACAGGAGACGGACCACATGGAGCCCGATGCAGCAATATCCCCTTGTAGACAAGTCGGCTGGAGGTCGATGTATAGACACTCGACGCAATTTGAGTGTTCCATCTTCATTAGGAGGCGTTGAACGTTACAATTATCTATCAGTTTAGCGTCGGATTCGAAAATCTACTTACAGGGGAAGGTACAAATGGTGCCCGAGACAACAATATCCCCTTGGATACAAGTCGGCTGGAGGACGATATATTGAATCTCGACACAATTTGAGTGTTCCATCGACATTAGGAGGCCCTGAACGTTGCAATTAACTATCAGTTCTGCGTCGGATTCGAAAATCTAAACTCACAGGAGAACGACCATAAGGTGCCTGAGGCAGCATTAGACCCTTGGAGACAAGTCGGCTGAAGGACGATGTATTGAATCTCGACGGTATTTGAGTGTTCCATCGTCATTAGGAGGCCCTGAGCGTTACAATTAACTATCATTTTAGCGTCGGATTCTAAAATCTACTAACAGATCTACGGTGACCGAGACAGCAATATCCCCTGGATACAAGTCGGCCGGAGGACGATATATTCAATCTCGGTGCAATTTGAGTGTTCCATCGTCATTAGGAGGCCCTGAACGTTACAATTAACTATCAGTTTTGCGTCGGATTAGAAAATCTAGACTCACAGGAGAACGACCATAAGGTGCTCGAGGCTGCAATAGACCCTTTCTAGACAAGTCGGCTGAAGGACGATGTATTGAATCTCGACGGTATTTGAGTGTTCCATCGTCATTAGGAGGCCCTGAGCGTTACAATTGACTATCATTTTAGAGTCGGATTCAAAAATCTACTCACAGGAGAAGGATCATACGGTGCCCGAGACAGCAATATCCCCTGGATACAAGTCGGCCGGAGGACGATATATAAAATCTCGGTGCAATTTGAGTGTTCCATCGTCATTATTAGGGCCTGAACGTTACAATTAATAATCAGTTTTTCGTCGGATTAGAAAATCTAGACTCACAGGAGAACGACCTTAAATTGCGCGAGGCAGCAATAGACCCTTGGAGACAAGTCGGCTGGAGGACGATGTATTGGATCGCGACGCAATTTGAGTGTTCCATCGTAACTACGAGGCCCTGAACTTACAATTAACAATCAGTTTTGCGTCGGATTAGTAAATCTAGACCCACAGGAGAACGACCATATGGTGCCCGAGGCAGCGTCAGACCATTGGAGACAAGTCGGCTGGAGGCCTATGTATTGAATCTCGACGCAATTTGAGTGTTCCATCGTCATTAGGATGCGCTGAACTTTACAATTAACTATCAGTTCCGCGTCGGATTCGAAAATCCCGACTCACAGGAGACGAACCACATGGAGCCCGAGGCAGCAATATCCCCTTGTAGACAAGTCGGCTGGAGGTCGATGTATTGACTCTCGACGCAATTTGAATGTTCCATCTTCATTAGGTGGCCCTGAACGTTACAATTAACTATCAGTTTTGCGTCGGATTAGAAAATCTAGACTCACAGGAGAACGACCATAAGGTGCTCGAGGCTGCAATAGACCCTTTCTAGACAAGTCGGCTGAAGGACGATGTATTGAATCTCGACGCAATTTGAGTGTTCCATCGTCATTAGGAGGCCCTGAACGTTGCAATTAACTATCAGTTCTGCGTCGGATTCGAAAATATAGACTCACAGGGGAACGACCATATGGTGCCCGAGGCAGCAATAGACACTTGGAGACAAGTCGGCTGGAGGACGATGGATGGATTGCGACGCAATGTTAGTGTTCCATCGTCATTAGGAGGACCTAATTATTACAATTAACTATCGGTTTCTCGTCGGATTCGAAAATCTAGACTCACTGGAGACTGACCACAAGGTGCCCGAGGCAGCAATATCCCCTTGGACACCAGTCCCCTGGAGGACGATGTATTGAATCGTGACGCAATTTGAATGTTCCATCGTCATTAGGAGGCCCTGAATTTTACAATTAAATATCAGTTTCGCGTCAGATTCGAAATTCCCGACTCACAGGAGACGGACCACATGGAGCCCGATGCAGCAATATCCCCTTGTAGACAAGTCGGCTGGAGGTCGATGTATTGACACTCGACGCAATTTGAGTGTTCCCTCGTCATTAGGAGGCGCTGAACGTTACAATTAACTATCATTTTTGCGTCGGATTCGAAAATTTAGACTCACAGGAGCCGGAATATTGTGCCCGAGGCTGCAATATCCCCTTGGAGTTAAGTCGGCTGAAGGCGATGTATTGAATCTCGACGCAATTTGAGTTTTCCATCGTCATTAGGAGGCCCTGAACGTTACAATTAACTATCAGTTCAGCGTCGGCTTCGAAAATCTAGACTCACAGGAGAACGACCATAAGGTGCCCGAGGCAGCAATAGACACTTGGAGACAAGTCGGCATAAGGGCGATGTATTGAATCCCGACGGTATTTGAGTGTTCCATCGTCATTAGGAGGCCCTGAACTTACAATTAACAATCAGTTGTGCGTCGGATTAGAAAATCTAGACTCACAGGAGACGGACCATATGGTGCCCGAGGCAGCAATATCCCCTTGGAGTTAAGTCGGCTGGAGGCCGATGTATTGAATCTCGACGCAATTTGAGTGTTCCATCGTCATTAGGAGGCCCTGAACGTTACAATTAACTATCAGTTTAGCGTCGGATTCGAAAATCTATTCACAGGGGAAGGTACAAATGGTGCCAGAGACAACAAAATCCCTTTGGATACAAGTCTGCTGGAGGACGATATATTGAATCTCGACGCAATTTGAGTGTTCCATCGTCATTAGGAGGCCCTGAACTTACAACTAACAATCAGTTTTGCGTCGGATTAGTAAACCTCACAGGAGAATGACCATATGGTGCCCGAGGCAGCAATAGATCCTTGGAGACAAGTCGGCTGAAGGGCGATGTATTGAATCTCGACGGTATTTGAGTCTTCCATCGTCATTAGGAGGCCCTGAACGTTACAATTAACTATCAGTTCTGCGTCGGCTTCGAAAATCTAGACTCAATGGAGAACGACCATCAGGTGCCCCCGGCAGCAATAGACCCTTGGAGACAAGTCGGCAGAAGGGCGATGTATTGAATCTCGACGGTATTTGAGTGTTCCATCGTCATTAGGAGGCCCTGAACGTTACAATTAACTATCATTTTAGCGTCGGATTCGAAAATCTACTCACAGGAGAAGGATCACATGGTGCCCGAGACAGCAATATCCCCTGGATACAAGTCGGCCGGAGGACGATATATTGAATCTCGACGCAATTATAGTGTTCCATCGTCATTATTAGGCCCTGAACGTTACAATTAATAATCAGTTTTGCGTCGGATTAAAAAATCTAGACTCTCAGGAGAACGACCAAATGGTGCCCGAGGCAGCGTCAGACCATTGGTGATAAGTCGGCTGGAGGCCTATGTATTGAATCTCGACGCAATTTGAGTGTTCCATCGTCATTAGGATGCGCTGAACTTTACAATTAACTATCAGTTCCGCGTCGGATTTGAAAATCCCGATTCACAGGAGACGAACCACATGGAGCCCGAGGCAGTAATATCCCCTTGTAGACAAGTCGGCTGGAGGTCGATGTATTGACTCTCGACGCAATTTGAGTGTTCCATCGTCATTAGGAGGCGCTGAACGTTACAATTAACTATCATTTTTGAGTCGGATTCGAAAATCTAGACCTACAGGTTACGGACCATATGGTGCCAGAGGCAGCAATATCCCCTTGGAGGTAAGTCGGCTGGTGGCCGATGTATTGAATCTCGACCCAATTTGAGTGTTCCATCGTCATTAGGAAGCCCTGAACGTTACAATTACCTATCAGTTTTGCGTCGGATTCGAAAGGCTACACTCACAGGTGAACGACCATAAGGTGCTCGAGGCTGCAGTAGACCCTTTCTAGACAAGTCGGCTGAAGGACGATCTATTCAATCTCGACGCAATTTGAGTGTTCCATCGTCATTAGGAGGCCCTGAATGTTGCAATTACCTATCAGTTCTGCGTCGGATTCGAAAATCTAGACTCACAGGAGACGACCATAAGGTGCCCGAGGCAGCATTAGACCCTTGGAGACAAGTCGGCTGAAGGACGATGTATTGAACCTCGACAGTATTTGAGTGTTCCATCGTCATTGGGAGGCCCTGAGCGTTACAATTAACTATCAGTTTAGCGTCGGATTGGAAAATCTACTCACAGGAGAAGGATCATATGGTGCCCGAGACAGCAATATCCCCTGGATACAAGTCGGCCGGAGGACGATATATTCAATCTCGATGCAATTTGAGTGTTCCATCGTCGTTATTAGGCCCTGAACGTTACAATTAATAATCAGTTTTTCGTCGGATTAGAAAATCTAGACTCACAGGAGAACGACCATAAATTGCCCGAGGCAGCAATGGACCCTTGGAGACAAGTCGGCTGGAGGACGATATATTGAATCTCGACGCAATTTGAGTGTTCCATCGTCATTAGGAGGCCCTGAACTTACAATTAACAATCAGTTTTGCGTCGGATTAGTAAATCTCACAGGAGAACGACAATTTGGTGCCCGAGGCAGCAATAGATCCTTGGAGACAAGTCGGCTGGAGGCCGATGTATTGAATCTCGACGGTATTTGAGTGTTCCATCGTCATTAGGAGGCCCTGAACGTTACAATTAACTATCATTTTAGCGTCGGATTCGAAAATCTACTCACAGGAGAAGGATCACATGGTGCCCGAGACAGCAATATCCCCTGGATACAAGACGGCCGGAGGACGATATATTGAATCTCGACGCAATTATAGTGTTCCATCGTCATAATTAGGCCCGGAACGTTACAATTAATAATCAGTTTTGCGTCGAATTAAAAAAACTAGACTCACAGGAGAACGACCATATATTGCCCGAGGCAGCGATAGACCCTTGGAGACAAGTCGGCTGGAGGACGATGTATTGGATCGCGACGCAATTTGAGTGTTCCATCGTAACTAGGAGGTCCTGAACTTACAAATAACAATCAGTTTTGCGTCGGATTAGTAAATCTAGACTCACAGGAGAACGACCATATGGTGCCGGAGGCAGCGTCAGACCATTGGAGACAAGTCGACTGGAGGCCTATGTATTGAATCTCGACACAATTTGAGTGTTCCATCGTCATTAGGATGCGCTGAACTTTACAATTAACTATCAGTTCCGCGTCGGATTTGAAAATCCCGACTCACAGGAGACGAACCACATGGAGCCCGAGGCAGTAATATCCCCTTGTAGACAAGTCGGCTGGAGGTCGATGTATTGACTCTCGACGCAATTTGAGTGTTCCATCGTCATTAGGAGGCGCTGAACGTTACAATTAACTATCATTTTTGCGTCGGATTCGAAAATCTAGACTCACAAGAGACGGACCATATGGTGCCCGAGGCAGCAATATCCCCTTGGAGGTAAGTCGGCTGGTGGCCGATGTATTGAATCTCGACGCAATTTGAGTGTTCCATCGTCATTAGGAGGCCCTGAAGGCTACAATTAACTATCAGTTGTGCGTCGGATTTGAAAATCTAGACTCACAGGAGACGGACCATTTGGTGCCCGAGACAGCAATATCCCGTTATATACAAGTCGGCTGGAGGACGATATATTGAATCTCGATGCAATTTGAGTGTTCCATCGTCATTAGGAGGCCCTGAACTTACAATTAACAATCAGTTTTGCGTCGGATTAGTAAATCTAGACTTAGAGGAGAAAGACCATATGGTGCCCGAGGCAGCAATAGACCCTTGGAGACAAGTCGGCTGGAGGCCGATGTATTGAATCTCGACGCAATTTGAATGTTCCATCGTCATTAGGTGGCCCTGAACGTTACAATTAACTATCAGTTTTGCGTCGGGTTCGAAAATCTAGACTCACAGGAGAACGATCATAAGGTGCCCGAGGCAGCAAAAGACCCTTAAAGGCAAGTCGGCAGAAGAACGATGAATTGGATCGCGACGCAATTTGAGTGTTCCATCGTCATTAGAAGGCCCTGAACGTTACAATTAACTATCAGTTTTGCGTCGGATTCAAAAATCTTGACTTACTGGAGGCGGACCATCAGGTGCGCGAGACAGCATTATTCCCTTGGAGACCAGTCCACTGGAGGACGATGTATTGAATCGCGACGCAATTTGAGTGTTCCATCGTCATTAGGAGGCCCTGAACGTTGCAATTAACTATCAGTTCTGCGTCGGATTCGAAAATCTAGACTCACAGGAGAAGGTTCATACGGCGACCGAGACAGCAATATCCCCTTGGGGACAAGTCGGCTGAAGGCCGATGTGCTGAATCTCGACACAATTTGAGTGTTCCATCGTCATTAGGTGGCCCTGAATATTACAATTAACTGTCGGTTTTTCGTCGGATTCGAAAATCTAGACTCACTGGAGACTGACCATAAGGTGCCCGAGGCAGCATTAGACCCTTGGTGACAAGTCGGCTGAAGGACGATGTATTGAATCTCGACGGTATTTGAGTGTTCCATCGTCATTAGGAGGCCCTGAGCGTTACAATTAACTATCATTTTTAGCGTCGGATTCGAAAATCTAGACTCACAGGAGAAGGTTCATACGGTGCCCGAGACAGCAATATCCCCTTGGATACAAGTCGGCTGAAGGCCGATGTACTGAATCTCGACACAATTTGAGTGTTCCATCGTCATTAGGTGGCCCTGAACGTTACAATTAACTATCAGTTTTGCGTTGGGTTCGAAAATATAGACTCACAGGGGAACGACCATATGGTGCCCGAGGCAGCAATAGACACTTGGAGACAAGTCGGCTGGAGGACGATGGATGGATTGCCACGCAATTTTAGTGTTCCATCGTCATTAGGAGGCCCTGAATATTACAATTAACTGTCGGTTTTTCGTCGGATTCGAAAATCTAGACTCACTGGAGACTGACCATAAGGTGCCCGAGGCAGCAATATCCCCTTGGACACCAGTCCGCTGGAGGACGATGTATTGAATCGCGACGCAATTTGAATGTTCCATCGTCATTAGGAGGCCCTGAATGTTACAATTAAATATCAGTTTCGCGTCAGATTCGAAAATCCTGACTCACAGGAGACGGACCACATGGTGCCCCATGCAGCAATTTCCCCTTGTAGACAAGTCGGCTGGAGGTCGATGTATTGACACTCGACGCAATTTGAGTGTTCCCTCGTCATTAGGAGGCGCTGAACGTTACAATTAACTATCATTTTTGCGTCGGATTCGAAAATTTAGACTCACAGGTGCCTACCATATTGTGCCCGAGGCTGCAATATCCCCTTGGAGTTAAGTCGGCTGAAGGCGATGTATTGAATCTCGACGCAATTTGAGTTTTCCATCGTCATTAGGAGGCCCTGAACGTTACAATTAACTATCAGTTCAGCGTCGGCTTCGAAAATCTAGACTCACAGGAGAACGACCATAAGGTGACCGAGGCAGCAATAGACCCTTGGAGACAAGTCGGCATAAGGGCGATGTATTGAATCCCGACGGTATTTGAGTGTTCCATCGTCATTAGGAGGCCCTGAACTTACAATTAACAATCAGTTGTGCGTCGGATTAGAAAATCTAGACTCACAGGAGACGGACCATATGGTGCCCGAGGCAGCAATATCCCCTTGGAGTTAAGTCGGCTGGAGGCCGATGTATTGAATCTCGACGCAATTTGAGTGTTCCATCGTCATTAGGAGGCCCTGAACGTTACAATTAACTATCAGTTTAGCGTCGGATTCGAAAATCTATTCACAGGGGAAGGTACAAATGGTGCCAGAGACAACAAAATCCCCATGGATACAATTAACTATCATTTTTGCGTCGGATTCGAAAATCTAGACTCACAAGAGACGGACCATATGGTGCCCGAGGCAGCAATATCCCCTTGGAGGTAAGTCGGCTGGTGGCCGATGTATTGAATCTCGACGCAATTTGAGTGTTCCATCGTCATTAGGAGGCCCTGAAGGCTACAATTAACTATCGGTTGTGCGTCGGATTTGAAAATCTAGACTCACAGGAGACGGACCATTTGGTGCCCGAGACAGCAATATCCCGTTATATACAAGTCGGCTGGAGGACGATATATTGAATCTCGATGCAATTTGAGTGTTCCATCGTCATTAGGTGGCCCTGAATATTACAATTAACTGTCGGTTTTTCGTCGGATTCGAAAATCTAGACTCACTGGAGACTGACCATAAGGTGCCCGAGGCAGCATTAGACCCTTGGTGACAAGTCGGCTGAAGGACGATGTATTGAATCTCGACGGTATTTGAGTGTTCCATCGTCATTAGGAGGCCCTGAGCGTTACAATTAACTATCATTTTTAGCGTCGGATTGGAAAATCTCGACTCACAGGAGAAGGTTCATACGGTGCCCGAGACAGCAATATCCCCTTGGATACAAGTCGGCTGAAGGCCGATGTACTGAATCTCGACACAATTTGAGTGTTCCATCGTCATTAGGTGGCCCTGAACGTTACAATTAACTATCAGTTTTGCGTCGGGTTCGAAAATATAGACTCACAGGGGAACGACCATATGGTGCCCGAGGCAGCAATAGACACTTGGAGACAAGTCGGCTGGAGGACGATGGATGGATTGCCACGCAATTTTAGTGTTCCATCGTCATTAGGAGGCCCTGAATATTACAATTAACTGTCGGTTTTTCGTCGGATTCGAAAATGTAGACTCACTGGAGACTGACCATAAGGTGCCCGAGGCAGCAATATCCCCTTGGACACCAGTCCGCTGGAGGACGATGTATTGAATCGCGACGCAATTTGAATGTTCCATCGTCATTAGGAGGCACTGAATGTTACAATTAAATATCAGTTTCGTGTCAGATTCGAAAATCCTGACTCACAGGAGACGAACCACATGGAGCCCGAGGCAGCAATTTCCCCTTGTAGACAAGTCGGCTGGAGGTCGATGTATAGACACTCGACGCAATTTGAGTGTTCCATCGTCATTAGGAGGCGCTGAACGTTACAATTAACTATCAGTTTAGCGTCGGATTCGAAAATCTACTTACTGGGGAAGGTACAAATGGTGCCCGAGACAACAATATCCCCTTGGATAGAAGTCGGCTGGAGGACGATATATTGAATCTCGACGCAATTTGAGTGTTCCATCGTCATTAGGAGGCCCTGAACTTACAATTAACAATCAGTTTTGCGTCGGATTAGTAAATCTCACAGGAGAACGACCATATGGTGCCCGAGGCAGCAATAGATCCTTGGAGACAAGTCGGCTGGAGGACGATGTATTGGATCGCGACGCTATTTGAGTGTTCCATCGTAACTAGGAGGCCCTGAACTTACAATTAACAATCAATTTTGCGTCGGATTAGTAAATCTATACTCACAGGAGAACGACCATATGGTGCCCGAGGCAGCGTCAGTCCATTGGAGACAAGTCGGCTGGAGGCCTATGTATTGAATCTCGACGCAATTTGAGTGCTCCATCGTCATTAGGATGCGCTGAACTTTACAATTAACTATCAGTTTCGCGTCGGATTCGAAAATCCCGACTCACAGGAGACGAACCACATGGAGCCCGAGGCAGCAATTTCCCCTTGTAGACAAGTCGGCTGGAGGTCGATGTATTGACTCTCGACGCGATTTGAGTGTTCCATCGTCATTAGGAGGCGCTGAACGTTACAATTAACTATCAATTTTGCGCGGGTTCGAAAAGCTAGACTCACAGGAGAACGATCATAAGGTGCCCGAGGCAGCAAAAGACCCTTAAAGTCAGGTCGGCAGAAGAACGATGTATTGGATCGCGACGCAATTTGAGTGTTCCATCGTCATTAGGAGGCGCTGAACGTTACAATTAACTATCAGTTCTGCGCCGGATTCGAAAATCTAGACTCACAGGAGAACGACCATAAATTGCCCGAGGCAGCAATAGACCCTTGGAGACAAGTCGGCTGGAGGACGATGTATTGGATCGCGACGCAATTTGAGTGTTCCATCGTAACTAGGAGGCCCTGAACTTACAATTAACAATCAATTTTGCGTCGGATTAGTAAATCTAGACTCACAGGAGAACGACCATATGGTGCCCGAGGCAGCGTCAGACCATTGGAGACAAGTCGGCTGGAGTGCTCCATCGTCATTAGGATGCGCTGAACTTTACAATTAACTATCAGTTCCGCGTCGGATTCGAAAATCCCGACTCACGGGAGACCAACCACATGGAGCCCGAGGCAGCAATATCCCCTTGTAGACAAGACGGTTGGAGGTTGATGTTTTGACTCTCGACGCAATTTGACTGTTCCAACGTCATTAGGAGGCCCTGAACGTTACAATTAACTATCAGTTTCGCGTCGGATTCAAAAATCTAGACCCACAGGAGACGGACCATTTGGTGCCCGAGGCAGCAATATCTCCTTCTAGACAATTCGGCTGGAGGACGATGTATTGTATCTCGACGCAATTTGAGTGTTCCATCGTCATTAGGTGGCCCTGAACGTTATAATTAACTATCATTTTTGCGTCGGATTCGATAATCTAGACTCACAGGAGAAGGTTCATATGGTGCCCGAGACAAGTCGGCTGAAGGCCGATGTACTGAATCTCGACACAATTTGAGTGTTCCATCGTCATTAGGTGGCCCTGAACGTTACAATTAACTATCAGTTTAGCGTCGGATTCGAAACTCTACTTACAGGGGAAGGTACAAATGGTGCCCGAGACCACAATATCCCCTTGGATACAAGTCGGCTGGAGGACAATATATTGAATCTCGACGCAATTTGAGTGTTCCATCGTCATTAGGAGGCCCTGAACTTACAATTAACAATCAGTTTTGCGTCGGATCAGTAAATCTCACAGGAGAACGACCATATGGTGCCCGAGGCAGCAATAGATCCTTGGAGACAAGTCGGCTGGAGGCCGATGTGTTGAATCTCGACGCAATTTGAGTGTTCATAGTCATTAGGGGGCCCTGAACGTTACAATTAACAATCACATTGCGTCGGATTAGAAAATCTAGACTCACACGAGAACGACCATATATTGCCCGAGTCAGCAATAGACCCTTGGAGACAAGTCGGCTGGAGGCCGATGTATTGAATCTCGACGCAATTTGAATGTTCATAGTCATTAGGTGGCCCTGAACGTTACAATTAACTATCAGTTTTGCGTCGGGGTCGAAAATCTAGACTTACAAGAGAACGATCATTAGGTGCCCGAGGCAGCAAAAGACCCTTGAATTCAAGTCGGCAGAAGGACGATGTATTGAATCGCGACGCAATTTGAGTGTTCCATCGTCGTTAGGAGGCCCTGAACGTTACAATTAACTATCAGGTTAGCGTCGGATTCGAAAATCTAGAGTCACTGGAGACGGACCAGAAGTTGCCCGAGGCAGCAAAATCCCCTTGGAGACCTGTCCGCTGTTGGACGATGTATTGAATCGCGACGCAACTTGAGTGTTCCATCGTCATTAGGAGGCCCTGAGCGTTACAATTAACTGTCAGTTCTGCGTCGGATTCGAAAATCCCGACTCACAGGAGACGAACCATTTGGTGCCCGAGGCAGCAATATCCCCTTCTAGACAAGTCGGCTGGAGGACGATGTATTGAATCTCGACGCAATTTGAGTGCTCCATCGTCTTTAGGATGCGCTGAACTTTACAATTAACTATCAGTTCCGCGTCGGATTCGAAAATCCCGACTCACAGGAGACGAACCACATGGAGCCCGAGGCAGCAATTTCCCCTTGTAGACAAGTCGGCTGGAGGTCGATGTATTGACTCTCGACGCAATTTGAGTGTTCCATCGTCATTAGGAGGCGCTGAACGTTACAATTAACTATCATTTTTGCGTCGGGTTCGAAAAGCTAGACTCACAGGAGAACGATCATAAGGTGCCCGAGGCAGCAAAAGACCCTTAAAGTCAGGTCGGCAGAAGAACGATGTATTGGATCGCGACGCAATTTGAGTGTTCCATCGTCATTAGGAGGCGCTGAACGTTGCAATTAACTATCAGTTCTGCGTCGGATTCGAAAATCTAGACTCACAGGAGAACGAACATAAGGTGCCCGAGGCAGCAATAGACCCTTGGAGACAAGTCGGCTGGAGGACGATGTATTGGATCGCGACGCAATTTGAGTGTTCCATCGTAACTAGGAGGCCCTGAACTTACAATTAACAATCAATTTTGCGTCGGATTAGTAAATCTAGACTCACAGGAGAACGACCATATGGTGCCCGAGGCAGCGTCAGACCATTGGAGACAAGTCGGCTGGAGTGTTCCATCGTCATTAGGATGCGCTGAACGTTAGAATTAAATATCAGTTCCGCGTTGGATTCGAAAATCCCGACTCACAGGAGACCAACCACATGGAGCCCGAGGCAGCAATATCCCCTTGTAGACAAGACGGTTGGAGGTCGATGTTTTGACTCTCGACGCAATTTGACTGTTCCATCGTCATTAGGAGGCCCTGAACGTTACAATTAACTATCAGTTTCGCGTCGGATTCAAAAATCTAGACTCACAGGAGACGGACCATTTGGTGCCCGAGGCAGCAATATCTCCTTCTAGACAAGTCGGCTGGAGGACGATATATTGTATCTCGACGCAATTTGAGTGTTCCATCGTCATTAGGTGGCCCTGAACGTTATAATTAACTATCATTTTTGCGTCGGATTCGAAAATGTAGACTCACAGGAGAAGGTTCATATGGTGCCCGAGACAAGTCGGCTGAAGGCCGATGTACTGAATCTCGACACAATTTGAATGTTCCATCGTCATTAGGTGGCCCTGAGCGTTACAATTAACTATCAGTTTTGCGTAGGGTTCGATAATATAGACTCAGAGGAGAACGATCATAAGGTGCCCGAGGCAGCAATAGACACTTCGAGACAAGTCGGCTGGAGGACGATGGATGGATTGCGACGCAATTTTAGTGTTCCATCGTCATTAGGGGGCCCTGAACGTTACAATTAACAATCACATTGCGTCGGATTAGAAAATCTAGACTCACACGAGAACGACCATATATTGCCCGAGTCAGCAATAGACCCTTGGAGACAAGTCGGCTGGAGGCCGATGTATTGAATCTCAACGCAATTTGAATGTTCATCGTCATTAGGTGGCCCTGAACGTTACAATTAACTATCAGTTTTGCGACGGGGTCGAAAATCTAGACTCACAAGAGAACGATCATAAGGTGCCCGAGGCAGCAAAAGACCCTTGAATTCATGTCGGCAGAAGGACGATGTATTGGATCGCGACGCAATTTGAGTGTTCCATCGTTAGGAGGCCCTGAACTTACAATTAACAATCAGTTTTGCGTCGGATTAGTAAATCTAGACTCACAGGAGAACGACCATAAGGTGCCCGAGGCAGCAAAAGACCCTTGAAGTCAAGTCGGCAGAAGGACGACGTATTGGATCGCGACGCAATTCGAGTGTTCCATCGTCATTAGAAGGCCCTGAACGTTACAATTAATTATCAGTTTTGTGTTGGATTCGAAAATCTAGACTTATTGGAGACGGACCATAAGGTGCCCGAGGCAGCATTATCCCCTTGGAGACCAGTTCGCTGGAGGCCGATGTATTGAATCGCGACGCAATTTGAGTGCTCCATCGTCATTAGGAGGCCCTGAAGGCTACAATTAACTATCAGCTCTCCGTCGGATTCTAGACGGACCATAAGGTGCCCGAGGCAGCATTATCCCCTTGGAGACCTGTCCGCTGGTGGACGATGTATTGGATCGCGACGCAATTTGAGTGTTCCATCGTTACTAGGAGGCCCAGAACTTACAATTAACAATCAGTCTTGCGTCGGATTAGTAAATCTAGACTCACAGGAGATTGACCATATGGTGCCCGAGGCAGCATCAGACCATTGGAGACAAGTCGGCTGGTGGCCTATGTATTGAAACTCGACGCAATTTGAGTGTTCCATCGTCATTAGGATGCGCTGAACGTTACAATTAACTATCATTTTAGCGTCGGATTCGAAAATCTACTCACAGGAGAAGGATCATATGGTGCCCGAGTCAGCAATATCCCGTTGGATACAAGTCGGCTGGAGGACGATGTATAGTATCTCGACGCAATTTGAGTGTTCTAACATCATTAGGAGGCGCTGAACGTTACAATTCACTATCATTTTTGCGTCGGGTTCGAAAATCTAGACTCACAACAGAACGATCATAAGGTGCCCGAGGCAGCAAAAGACCCTTGAAGTCAAGTCAGCAGAAGGACGAAGAATTGGATCGCGACGCAATTTGAGTGTTCCATCGTAACTAGGAGGTCCTGAACTTACAATTAACAATCAGTTTTGCGTCGGATTAGTAAATCTAGACTCACAGGAGAACGACCATATGGTGCCGGAGGCAGCGTCAGACCATTGGAGACAAGTCGACTGGAGGCCTATGTATTGAATCTCGAAGCAATTTGAGTGTTCCATCGTCATTAGGATGCCCTGAACTTTACAATTAACTATCAGTTCCGCGTCGGATTTGAAAATCCCGACTCACAGGAGACGAACCACATGGAGCCCGAGGCAGTAATATCGCCTTGTAGACAAGTCGGCTGGAGGTCGATGTATTGACTCTCGACGCAATTTGAGTATTCCATCGTCATTAGGAGGCCCTGAAGGCTACAATTAACTATCAGTTGTGCGTCGGATTTGAAAATCTAGACTCACAGGAGACGGACCATTTGGTGCCCGAGACAGCAATATCCCGTTATATACAAGTCGGCTGGAGGACGATATATTGAATCTCGATGCAATTTGAGTGTTCCATCGTCATTAGGAGGCCCTGAACTTACAATTAACAATCAGTTTTGCGTCGGATTAGTAAATCTAGACTCAGAGGAGAACGACCATATGGTGCCCGAGGCAGCAATAGACCCTTGGAGCCAAGTCGGCTGGAGGCCGATGTATTGAATCTCGACGCAATTTGAATACTCCATCGTCATTAGGTGGCCCTGAACGCTACAATTAACTATCAGTTTTGCGTCGGGTTCGAAAATCTAGACTCACAGGAGAACGATCATAAGGTGCCCGAGGCAGCAAAAGACCCTTAAAGTCAAGTCGGCAGAAGAACGATGAATTGGATCGCGACGCAATTTGAGTGTTCCATCGTCATTAGAAGGTCCTGAACGTTACAATTAACTATCAGTTTTGCGTCGGATTCAAAAATCTTGACTTACTGGAGGCGGACCATCAGGTGCGCGAGACAGCATTATCCCCTTGGAGACCAGTCCGCTGGAGGACGATGTATTGAATCGCGACGCAATTTGAGTGTTCCATCGTCATTAGGAGGCCCTGAACGTTACAATTAACTATCAGTTTTGCGTCGGATTGGAAAATCTAGACTCACAGGAGAACGACCATAAGGTGCTCGCGGCTGCAATGGACCCTTTCTAGACAAGTCGGGTGAAGGATGATGTATTGAATCTCGACGCAATTTGAGTGTTCCATCGTCATTAGGAGGCCCTGAACGTTGCAATTAACTATCAGTTCTGCGTCGGATTCGAAAATCTAGACTCACAGGAGAAGGTTCATACGGTGCCCGAGACAGCAATATCCCCTTGGGGACAAGTCGGCTGAAGGCCGATGTACTGAATCTCGACACAATTTGAGTGTTCCATCGTCTTTAGGTGGCCCTGAATATTACAATTAACTGTCGGTTTTTCGTCGGATTCGAAAATCTAGACTCACTGGAGACTGACCATAAGGTGCCCGAGGCAGCATTAGACCCTTGGAGACAAGTCGGCTGAAGGACGATGTATTGAATCTCGACGGTATTTGAGAGTTCCATCGTCATGAGGAGGCCCTGAGCGTTACAATTAACTATCATTTTAGCGTCGGATTCGAAAACTCACAGGAGAAGGTTCGTACGGTGCCCGAGAAAGCAATATCCCCTTGGGGACAAGTCGGCTGAAGGCCGATGTACTGAATCTCGACACAATTTGAGTGTTCCATCGTCATTAGGTGGCCATGAATGTTACAATTAACTATCAGTTTTGCGTCGGGTTCGAAAATATAGACTCACAGGGGAACGACCATATGGTGCCCGAGGCAGCAATAGACACTTGGAGACAAGTCGGCTGGAGGACGATGGATGGATTGCCACGCAATTTTAGTGTTCCATCGTCATTAGGAGGCCCTGAATATTACAAGTAACTATCGGTTTTTCGTCGGATTCGAAAATCTAGACTCACTGGAGACTGACCATAAGGTGCCCGAGGCAGCAATATCCCCTTGGACACCAGTCCCCTGGAGGACGATGTATTGAATCGCGACGCAATTTGAATGTTCCATCGTCATTAGGAGGCCCTGAAAGTTACAATTAAATATCAGTTTCGTGTCAGATTCGAAAATCCCGACTCACAGGAGACGGACCACATAGAGCCCAATGCAGCAATATCCCCTTGTAGACAAGTCGGCTGGAGGTCGATGTATAGACACTCGACGCAATTTGAGTGTTCCATCGTCATTAGGAGGCGCTGAACGTTACAATTAACTATCAGTTTAGCGTCGGATTCGAAAATCTACTTACAGGGGAAGGTACAAATGGTGCCCGAGACAACAATATCCCCTTGGATACAATTCGGCTGGAGGACGATATATTGAATCTCGACGAAATTTGAGTGTTCCATCGTCATTAGGAGGCCCTGAACTTACAATTAACAATCAGTTTTGCGTCGGATTAGTAAATCTCACAGGAGAACGACCATATGGTGCCCGAGGCTGTAAAAGACCCTTGGAGACAAGTCGGCTGGAGGACGATGTATTGAATCTCGACGCAATTTGAGTGTTCCATCGTCATTAGGTGGCCCTGAACAATTAACTATGAGTTTTGCGTCAGGTTCGAAAACCTAGCCTCACAGGAGAACGATCTTAAGGTGTCCGATACAGCAATAGACGCTTGTAGAAATTTCGGCTGGAGGTCGATGTATTGACTCTCGACGCGATTTGTGTGTTCCATCGTCATTAGGAGGCCCTGAAGGCTACAATTAACTATCAGTTCTGCGTCGGATTCGAAAATCTAGACTCACAGGAGACGGACCATATGGTGCCCGAGGCAGCAATATCCCCTTGGAGTTAAGTCGGCTGGAGGCCGATGTATTGAATCTGGACGCAATTTGAGTGTTCCATCGTCATTAGGAGGCCCTGAACGTTGCAATTACCTATCAGTTCTGCGTCGGATTCGAAAATCTAGACTCACAGGAGACGACCATAAGGTGCCCGAGGCAGCATTAGACCCTTGGAGACAAGTCGGCTGAAGGACGATGTATTGAATCTCGACGGTATTTGAGTGTCCATCGTCATTAGGAGGCCCTGAGCGTTACAATTAACTATGAGTTTAGCGTCGGATTCGAAAATCTACTCACAAGAGAAGGATCATATGGTGCCCCAGACAGCAATATCCCCTGGATACAAGTCGGCCGGAGGACGATATATTCAATCTCGATGCAATTTGAGTGTTCCATCGTCATTATTAGGCCCTGAACGTTACAATTAATAATCAGTTTTTCGTCGGATTAGAAAATCTAGACTCACAGGAGAACGACCATAAATTGCCCGAAGCAGCAATGGACCCTTGGAGACAAGTCGGCTGGAGGACGATATATTGAATCTCGACGCAATTTGAGTGTTCCATCGTCATTAGGAGGCCCTGAACTTACAATTAACAATCAGTTTTGCGTCGGATTAGTAAATCTCACAGGAGAACGACCATATGGGGCCCGAGGCAGCAATAGATCCTTGGAGACAAGTCGGCTGGAGGCCGATGTATTAAATCTCGACGGTATTTGAGTGTTCCATCGTCATTAGGAGGCCCTGAACGTTACAATTAACTATCATTTTAGCGTCGGATTCGAAAATCTACTCACAGGAGAAGGATCACATGGTGCCCGAGACAGCAATATCCCCTGGATACAAGTCGGCCGGAGGACGTTATATTGAATCTCGACGCAATTATAGTGTTCCATCGTCATTATTAGGCCCGGAACGTTACAATTAATAATCAGTTTTGCGTCGGATTAAAAAATCTAGACTCACAGGAGAACGACCATATATTGCCCGAGGCAGCGATAGACCCTTGGAGACAAGTCGGCTGGAGGACGATGTATTGGATCGCGACGCAATTTGAGTGTTCCATCGTAACTAGGAGGTCCTGAACTTACAATTAACAATCAGTTTTGCGTCGGATTAGTAAATCTAGACTCACAGGAGACGGACCATTTGGTGCCCGAGGCAGCAATATTCCCTTCTAGACAAGTCGCCTGGAGGACGAAGTATTGACTCTCGACGCGATTTGTGTGTTCCATCGTCATTAGGAGGCCCTGAAGGCTACAATTAACTATCAGTTCTGCGTCGGATTCGAAAATCTAGACTCACAGGAGACGGACCATATGGTGCCCGAGGCAGCAATATCCCCTTGGAGTTAAGTCGGCTGGAGGCCGATGTATTGAATCTGGACGCAATTTGAGTGTTCCATCGTCATTAGGAGGCCCTGAACGTTGCAATTACCTATCAGTTCTGCGTCGGATTCGAAAATCTAGACTCACAGGAGACGACCATATGGTGCCGGAGGCAGCGTCAGACCATTGGAGACAAGTCGACTGGAGGCCTATGTATTGAATCTCGACGCAATTTGAGTGTTCCATCGTCATTAGGATGCCCTGAACTTTACAATTAACTATCAGTTCCGCGTCGGATTTGAAAATCCCGACTCACAGGAGACGAACCACATGGAGCCCGAGGCAGTAATATCGCCTTGTAGACAAGTCGGCTGGAGGTCGATGTATTGACTCTCGACGCAATTTGAGTATTCCATCGTCATTAGGAGGCGCTGAACGTTACAATTAACTATCTTTTTTGCGTCGGATTCGAAAATCTAGACTCACAGGAGACGGACCATATGGTGCCCGAGGCAGCAATATCCCCTTGAAGGTAAGTCGGCTGGTGGCCGATGTATTGAATCTGGACGCAATTTGAGTGTTCCATTGTCATTAGGAGGCTCTGAAGGTTACAATTAACTATCAGTTGTGCGTCGGATTTGAAAATCTAGACTCACAGGAGACGGACCATTTGGTGCCCGAGACAGCAATATCCAGTTATATACAAGTCGGCTGGAGGACGATATATTGAATCTCGATGCAATTTGAGTGTTCCATCGTCATTAGGAGGCCCTGAACTTACAATTAACAATCAGTTTTGCGTCGGATTAGTAAATCGAGACTCAGAGGAGAACGACCATATGGTGCCCGAGGCAGCAATAGACCCTTGGAGACAAGTCCGCTGGAGGCCGATGTATTGAATCTCGACGCAATCATAAGGTGCCCGAGGCAGCAATAGACGCTTGGAGACAAGTCGGCTGGAGGACGATGTAATGGATGGCGACGCAATTTGAGTGTTCCATCGTCATTAGGAGGCCCTGAATGTTACAATTAACTATCAGTTTTTCGTCGGATTCGAAAATCCCGACTCACTGGAGACGGACCATAAGATGAGCGAGGCAGCTATATCCCCTTGGGGACCAGTCCGCTGCTGGACGATGTATTGAATCGCAATGCAATTTGAAAGCTCCATCGTCATTAGGAGGCCCTGAACGTTACAATTAACTATCAGTTTCGCGTCTGATTCGAAAATCTCGACTCACAGGAGACGAACCACATGGAGCCCGAGGCAGCAATATCCCCTTGTAGACAAGACGGTTGGAGGTCGATGTATTGACTCTCGACGCAATTTGACTGTTCCATCGTCATTAGGAGGCCCTGAACGTTACAATTAACTATCAGTTTCGCGTCGGATTCAAAAATCAAGACTCACAGGAGACAGACCATTTGGTGCCCGAGGCAGCAATATTCCCTTCTAGACAAGTCGCCTGGAGGACGAAGTATTGTATCTCGACGCAATTTGAGTGTTCTAACGTCAGTAGGAGGTGCTGAACGTTACAATTCACTATCATTTTTGCATCGGATTCGAAAATCTAGACTCACAGGAGAAGGTTCATATGGTGCCCGAAACAGCAATATCCCCTTGGAGACAAGTCTGCTGGAGGCCGATGTATTGAATCTCGACGCAATTTGAGTGTTCCAGCGTCATTAGGTGGCCCTGAACGTTACAATTAACTATGAGTTTTGCGTCAGGTTCGAAAATCTAGCCTCACAGGAGAACGATCTTAAGGTGTCCGAGGCAGCAATAGACGCTTGTAGACATGTCGGCTGGAGGACGATGTATAGTATCTCGACCCATTTTGAGTGTTCCAACGTCATTAGGAGGCCCTGAATGCTACAATTAACTATCAGTTCTGCGTCGGATTCGTAAATCTAGACTCACAGGAGACGGACCATATGGTGCCCGAGGCAGCAATATCCTATTGGAGTTAGGTCGGCTGGAGGCCGATGTATTGAATCTCGACGCAATTTGAGTGTTCCATCGTCATTAGGAGGCCCTGAAGGTTACAATTAACAATCAGTTTTGCGTCGGATTCGAAAATCTACTCACAGGAGAAGGATCTTATGGTGCCCGAGTCAGCAATATCCCCTTGGATACAAGTCGGCTGGAGGACGATGTATTGTATCTCGACGCAATTTGAGTGTTCTAACATCATTAGGAGGCGCTGAACGTTAAAATTCACTATCATTTTTGCGTCGGATTCGAAAATCTAGACTCACAGGAGAAGGATCATATGGTGCCCGAGACAGCAATATCCCCTTGGAGACAAGTCGGCTGGAGGCCGATGTATTGAATCTCGACGCAATTTGATTATTCCATCGTCATTAGGTGGCCATGAACGTTACAATTAACTATGAGTTTTGCGTCAGGTTCGAAAATCTAGCCTCACAGGAGAACGATCATAAGGTGCCCGAGGCAGCAATAGACGCTTGGAGACAAGTCGGCTGGAGGACGATGTAATGGATGGCGACGTAATTTGAGTGTTCCATCGTCATTAGGAGGCCCTGAATGTTACAATTAACTATCAGTTTTTCGTCGTATTCGAAAATCCCAACTCACTGGAGACGGACCATAAGGTGAGCGAGGCAGCAATATCCCCTTGGGGACCAGTCCGCTGCTGGACGATGTATTGAATCGCGATGCAATTTGAAAGCTCCATCGTCATTAGGAGGCCCTGAACGTTACAATTAACTATCAGTTTCGCGTCTGATTCGAAAATCCCGACTCACAGGAGACGAACCACATGGACCCCAAGGCAGCAATATCCCCTTGTGGACAAGACGGTTGGAGGTCGATGTATTGACTCTCGACGCAATTTGACTGTTCCATCGTCATTAGGAGGCCCTGAACGTTACAATTAACTATCAGTTTCGCGTCGGATTCAAAAATGTAGACTCACAGGAGACGGATCATTTGGTGCCCGAGGCAGTAATATCCACTTCTAGACAAGTCGGCTGGAGGACGCAATTTGAGTGTTCTAACGTTATTAGGAGGCGCTGAACGTTACAATTCACTATCTTTTTTGCGTCGGATTCGAAAATCTAGACTCACAGGAGAAGGTTCATATGGTGCCCGAGACAGCAATATCCCCTTGGAGACAAGTCGGCTGAAGGACGATGTATTGGATCGCGACGCAATTTGAGTGCTCCATCGTCATTAGAAGGCCCTGAACGTTACAATTAACTATCAGTTTCGCGTCGGATTAGAAAATCTAGACTCACCGGGGAACGACCATATGGTGCCCGAGGCAGCAATAGACCCTTGGAGACAAGTCGGCTGGAGGACGATGTATTGGATCGCGACGCAATTTGAGTGTTCCATCGTAACTAGGAGGCGCTGAACGATACAATAAACTATCATTTTTGCCTCGGATTCGAAACTCTAGACTCACAGGAGATCGACGATAAGGTGCCCGAGGCAGCAATAGACCCTTGGAGAAGACTCGGCTGAAGGACGATGTATTGAATCTCGACATAATTTGAGTGTTCCATTGTCATTAGGAGGCCCTGAACGTTACAATTAACAATCAGTTTAGCGTCGGATTAGAAAATCTAGTCTCACAGGAGAACGATCATAAAGTGCCCGAGGCAGCAATAGACCCATGGAGACAAGTCGGCTGGAGGACGATATATTCGATCGCGAAGCAATTTGAGTGTTCCTTCGTCATTAGGAGGCCCTGAATGTTACAATTAACTATCAGTTTTGCGTCGGATTCGAAAATCTAGAGTCACTGGAGACGGACCATTAGTTGCCCGAGGCAGCAATATCCCCTTGGAGACCTGCACGCTGGAGGACGATGTATTGAATCGCGACGCAACTTGAGTGTTCCATCGTCATTAGGAGGCCCTGAACGTTACAATTAACTATCAGTTCTGCGTCGGATTCGAAAATCCCGACTCAAAGGATTCGAACCACATGGAGCCCGAGGCAGCAATATCCCCTTGTAGACAAGACGGCTACAGGTCGATGTATTGACTCTCGACGCAATTTGACTGTTCCATCGTCATTAGGAGGCCCTGAACGTTACAATTAACTATCAGTTTCGCGTCGGATTCAAAAATCTAGACTCACAGGAGACGGACCATTTGGTGCCCGAGGCAGTAATATCCCCTTCTAGACAAGTCGGCTGGAGGAAGATGTATTGTATCTCGACGCAATTTGAGTGTTCCATCGTCATTAGGAGGCCCTGAACGTTACAATTCACTATCAGTTCTGCGTCGGCTTCGAAAATCTAGACTCACAGGAGAACGACCATAAGGTGCCCGAGGCAGCAATAGACCCTTGGAGACAAGTCGGCTGAAGGACGATATATTGAATCTCGACGGTATTTGAGTGTTCCATCGTCATTATTAGGCCCTGAACGTTAGAATTAATAATCAGTTTTGCGTCGGATTAGAAAATCTAGACTCACAGGAGAACTACCATATATTGCCAGAGTCAGCAATAGACCCTTGGAGACAAGTCGGCCGGAGGACGATGTATTGGATCGCGACGCAATTTGAGTGTTCCATCGTCATTAGGATGCGCTGAACGTTACAATTAACTATCATTTTGGCGTCGAATTCGAAAATCTACTCACAGGAGAGTCAGCAATATCCCCTTGGATACAAGTCGGCTGGAGGACGATGTATAGTATCTCGACGCAATTTGAGTGTTCTAACATCATTAGGAGGCGCTCAAAGTTACAATACACTATCATTTTTGCGTCGGATTCGAAAATCTACTCACAGGAGAAGGATCTTATGGTGCCAGAGTCAGCAATATCCACTTGGATACAATTCGGCTGGAGGACGATGTATTGTATCTCGACGCAATTTGAGTGTTCTAACATCATTAGGAGGCGCTGAACGTTACAATTCACTATCATTTTTGCGTCGGATTCGAAAATCTAGACTCACAGGAGAAGGATCATATGGTGCCCGAGATAGCAATATCCCCTTGGAGACAAGTCGGCTGGAGGACGATGTACTGGATGGCGACGCAATTTGAGTGTTCCATCATCTTTAGGAGGCCCTGAAGGTTACAAATAACAATCAGTTTTGCGTCGGATTAGTAAATCTAGACTCACAGGAGAACAACCGTATGGTGCCCGAGGCAGCATCAGACCATTGGAGACAAGTCGGCTGGAGGCCTATGTATTGAATCTCGACGCATTTTGAGTGTTCCGTCGTCATTAGGATGCGCTGAACGTTACAATTAACTATCATTTTTGCGTCGGATTCGAAACTCTAGACTCACAGGAGATCGACGATAAGGTGCCCGAATCAGCAATAGACCCTTGGAGAAGACTCGGCTGAAGGACGATGTATTGAATCTCGACGCAATTTGAGTGTTCCATTGTTATTAGGAGGCCCTGAACGTTACAATTAACAATCAGTTTAGCGTCGGATTAGAAAATCTAGTCTCATAGGAGAACGATCATAAAGTGCCCGAGGCAGCAATAGACCCATGGAGACAAGTCGGCTGGAGGACGATATATTCGATCGCGACGCAATTTGAGTGTTCCTTCGTCATTAGGAGGCCCTGAACGTTACAATTAACTATCAGTTTTGCGTCGGATTCGAAAATCTAGAGTCACTGGAGACTGACCATTAGTTGCCCGAGGCAGCAATATCCCCTTGGAGACCTGTACGCTGGAGGACGATGTATTGAATGTCGACGCAATTTGAGTGTTCCATCGCCATTAGGTGGCCATGAACGTTACAATTAACTATGAGTTTTGCGTCAGGTTCGAAAATCTAGCCTCACAGGAGAACGATCATAAGGTGCCCGAGGCAGCAATAGACGCTTGGAGACAAGTCGGCTGGAGGACGATGTAATAGATGGCGACGCAATTTGAGTGTTCCATCATCATTAGGAGGCCCTGAATGTTACAATTAACTATCAGTTTTTCGTCGTATTCGAAAATCCCGACTCACTGGAGACGGACCATAAGGTGAGCGAGGCAGCAAAATCCCCTTGGGGACCAGTCCGCTGCTGGACGATGTATTGAATCACGATGCAATTTGAAAGCTCCATCGTCATTAGGAGGCCCTGAACGTTACAATTAACTATCATTTTTGCGTCGGATTCGAAAATCTAGACTCACAGGAGAAGGTTCATATGGTGCCCGAGACAGCAATATCCCCTTGGAGACAAGTCGGCTGGAGGCCGATGTATTGAATCTCGACGCAATGTGAGTGTTCCATCGTCATTAGGATGCGCTGAACGTTACAATTAACTATCATTTTTGCGTCGGATTCGAAACTCTAGACTCACAGGAGATCGACGATAAGGTGCCCGAGGCAGCAATAGACCCTTGGAGAAGACTCGGCTGAAGGACGATGTATTGAATCTCGACGCAATTTGAGTGTTCCATTGTCATTAGGAGGCCCTGAACGTTACAATTAACAATCAGTTTCGCGTCTGATTCGAAAATCCCGACACACAGGTGAGGAACCACATGGAGCCCGAGGCAGCAATATCCCCTTGTAGACAAGACGGTTGGAGGTCGATGTATTGACTCTCGACGCAATTTGAGTGTTCCATCGTCATTAGGAGGACATGAACGTTACAATTAACTATAATTTTGGCGTCGGATTCGAAAATCTAGACTCACAGGAGAACGAACATAAGGTGCCCGAGGCTCCAATAGACCCTTGGAGAAAAGTCGGCTGGAGGACGATATATTGTATCTCGACGCAATTTGAGTGTTCTAACGTCATTAGGAAGTGCTGAACGTTACAATTCACTATCATTTTTGCGTCGGATTCGAAAATCTAGACTCACAGGAGAAGGTTCATATGGTGCCCGAGACAGCAATATCCCCTTGGAGACAAGTCGGCTGGAGGCCGATGTATTGAATCTCGACGCAATGTGAGTGTTCCATCGTCATTAGGATGCGCTGAACGTTACAATTAACTATCATTTTTGCGTCGGATTCGAAACTCTAGACTCACAGGAGATCGACGATAAGGTGCCCGAGGCAGCAATAGACCCTTGGAGAAGACTCGGCTGAAGGACGATGTATTGAATCTCGACGCAATTTGAGTGTTCCATTGTCATTAGGAGGCCCTGAACGTTACAATTAACAATCAGTTTAGCGTCGGATTAGAAAATCTAGTCTCACAGGAGAACGATCATAAAGTGCCCGAGGCAGCAATAGACCCATGGAGACAAGTCGGCTGGAGGACGATATATTCGATCGCGACGCAATTTAAGTGTTCCTTCGTCATTAGGAGGCCCTGAACGTTACAATTAACTATCAGTTTTGCGTCGGATTCGAAAATCTAGAGTCACTGGAGACGGACTATTAGTTGCCCGAGGCAGCAATATTCCCCTTGGAGACCTGTACGCTGGAGGACGATGTATTGAATCGCGACGCAACTTGAGTGTTCCATCGTCATTAGGAGGCCCTGAACGTTACAATTAACTATCAGTTCTGCGTCGGATTCGAAAATCCCGACTCAAAGGAGACGAACCACATGGAGACCGAGTCAGTAATATCCCCCTGTAGACAAGACGGCTACAGGTCGATGTATTGACTCTCGACGCAATTTGACTGTTCCATCGTCATTAGGAGGCCCTGAACGTTACAATTAACTATCAGTTTCGCGTCGGATTCGAAAATCTAGAGTCACTGGAGACGGACCATTAGTTGCCCGAGGCAGCAATAACCCCTTGGAGACCTGTACGCTGGAGGACGATGTATTGAATGTCGACGCAATTTGAGTGTTCCATCGCCATTAGGTGGCCATGAACGTTACAATTAACTATGAGTTTTGCGTCAGGTTCGAAAATCTAGCCTCACAGGAGAACGATCATAAGGTGCCCGAGGCAGCAATAGACGCTTGGAGACAAGTCGGCTGGAGGACGATGTAATAGATGGCGACGCAATTTGAGTGTTCCATCATCATTAGGAGGCCCTGAATGTTACAATTAACTATCAGTTTTTCGTCGTATTCGAAAATCCCGACTCACTGGAGACGGACCATAAGGTGAGCGAGGCAGCAATATCCCCTTGGGGACCAGTCCGCTGCTGGACGATGTATTGAATCACGATGCAATTTGAAAGCTCCATCGTCATTAGGAGGCCCTGAACGTTACAATTACCTATCAGTTTCGCGTCTGATTCGAAAATCCCGATTCACAGGAGAGGAACCACATGGAGCCCGAGGCAGCAATATCCCCTTGTAGACAAGACGGTTGGAGGTCGATGTATTGACTCTCGACGCAATTTGAGTGTTCCATCGTCATTAGGAGGACATGAACGTTACAATTAACTATAATTTTGGCGTCGGATTCGAAAATCTAGCCTCACAGGAGAACGAACTTAAGGTGCCCGAGGCTCCAATAGACCCTTGGAGAGAAGTCGGCTGGAGGACGATGTATTGTATCTGGACGCAATTTGAGTGTTCTAACGTCATTAGGAAGTGCTGAACGTTACAATTCACTATCACTTTTGCGTCGGATTCGAAAATCTAGACTCACAGGAGAAGGTTCATTTGGTGCCCGAGACAGCAATATCCCCTTGGAGACAAGTCGGCTGGAGGCCGATGTATTGAATCTCGACGCAATTTGAGTGTTCCATCGTCATTAGGAGGCCCTCAAAGTTACAACTAATTATCATTTTAGCGTCGGATTCGAAAATCTACTCACAGGAGAAGGTTCATATGGTGCCCGAGACAGCAGGATATAAGTCGGCCGGAGGACGATATATTGAATCTCGACGCAATTTGAGTGTTCCATCGTCATTATTAGGCCCTGAACGTTACAATTAATAATGTTTTGCGTCGGATTAGAAAATCTAGACTCACAGGAGAACGACCATATATTGCCCGAGGCAGCAATAGACCCTTGGTGACAAGTCGGCTGGAGGACGATGCATCGGATCGCGACGCAATTTGAGTGTTCCATCGTCATTAGGAGGCCCTGAAGGTTACAATTAACAATCAGTTTTGCGTCGGATTAGTAAATCTAGACTCACAGGAGAACAACCGTATGGTGCCCGAGGCAGCATCAGACCATTGGAGACAAGTCGGCTGGATGCCTGTGTATTGAATCTCGACGCAATTTGAGTGTTCTAACGTCATTAGGAGGCGCTGAACGTTACAATTCACTATCATTTTTGCGTCGGATTCGAAAATCTAGACTCACAGGAGAAGGCTCATATGGTGCCCTGAGACAACAATATCCCCTTGGAGACAAGTCGGCTGAAGGACGATGTATTGGATCGCGACGCAATTTGAGTGTTCCATCGTCATTAGAAGGCCCTGAACGTTACAATTAACTATCAGTTTCGCGTCGGATTAGAAAATCTAGACTCACAGGGGAACGACCATATGGTGCCCGAGGCAGCAATATCCCCTGGGAGACCCGTCCGCTGGAGGACGATGTATTGAATCTCGACGCAATTTGAGTGTTCCATCGTCATTAGGAGGCCCTGAACGTTACAATTAACTATGAGTTTTGCGTCAGGTTCGAAAATCCAGCCTCACAGGAGAACGATCATAAGGTGCCCGAGGCAGCAATAGACGCTTGGAGACAAGTCGGCTGAAGGACGATGTATTGTATCTCGACGCATTTTGAGTGTTCCATCGTCATTAGGTGGCCATGAACGTTACAATTAACTATGAGCTTTGCGTCAGGTTCGAAAATCCACCCTCACAGGAGAACGATCATAAGGTGCCCGAGGCAGCAATAGACGCTTGGAGACAAGTCGGCTGAAGGACGATGTATTGAATCTCGACGCAATTTGAGTGTTCCATCGCCATCAGGAGGCCCTGAACGTTACAATTAACAATCAGTTTAGTGGCCGGATTAGAAAATCTAGACTCACAGGAGAACGACCGTAAAAGGTGCTCGAAGCTGCAATAGTCCCTTTCTAGACAAGTCGGCTGAAGGACGATGTATTGAATCTCGACGCAATTTGAGTGTTTCATCGTCATCAGGAGGCCCTGAACGTTACAATTAACTGTCAGTTCTGCGTCGGCTTCGAAAATCTTGACTCACAGAAGAACGACCATAAGGGGCCCGAGGCAGCAATAGACCCTTGGAGACAAGTCGGCAGAAGGGCGATGTATTGAATCTCGACGGTATTTGAGTGTTCCATCGTCATTAGGAGGCCCTGAACGTTATAATTAACTATCATTTTAGCGTCGGATTCGAAAATCTACTCTCAGGAGAAGGATAACATGGTGCCCGAGACAGCAATATCCCCTGGATACAAGTCGGCCGGAGGACGATATATTGAATCTCGACGCAATTATCGTGTTCCATCGTCATTATTAGGCCCTGAACGTTAGAATTAATAATCAGTTTTGCGTCGGATTAAAAAATCTAGACTCACAGGAGACGGACCATTTGGTGCCCGGGGCAGCAAAATCCCCTTCTAGACAAGTCGGCTGGAGGAAGATGTATTGTATCTCGACGCAATTTGAGTGTTCCATCGTCATTAGGAGGCCCTGAAGGTTACAATTAACAATCAGTTTTGCGTCGGATTAGTAAATCTAGACTCACAGGAGAACAACCGTATGGTGCCCGAGGCAGCATCAGACCATTGGAGACAAGTCGGCTGGAGGCCGATGTATTGAATCTCGACGCAATTTGAGTGTTCCATCGTCATTAGGAGGCCCTGAATGTTACAATTAACTATCAGTTTTTAGTCGTATTCGAAAATCCCAACTCACTGGAGACGGACCATAAGGGCAGCGAGGCAGCAATATCCCCTTATGGACCAGTCCGCTGCTGGACGATGTATTGAATCTCGACGCAATTTGAGTGTTCTAACGTCATTAGGAGGCGCTGAACGTTACAATTCGCTATCATTTTTGCGTCGGATTCGAAAATCTAGACTCACAGGAGAAGGTTCATATGGTGCCCGAGACAGCAATATCCCCTTGGAGACAAGTCGGCTGAAGGACGATGTATTGGATCGCGACGCAATTTGAGTGTTCCATCGTCATTAGAAGGCCCTGAACGTTACAATTAACTATCAGTTTCGCGTCGGATTAGAAAATCTAGACTCACAGGGGAACGACCATATGGTGCCCGAGGCAGCAATATCCCCTGGGAGACCCGACCGCTGGAGGACGATGTATTGAATCACGACGCAATTTGAGTGTTCCATCGTCATTAGGAGGCACTGAACGTTACAATTAACTATGAGTTTTGCGTCAGGTTCGAAAATCCAGCCTCACAGGAGAACGATCATAAGGTGCCCGAGGCAGCAATAGACGCTTGGAGACAAGTCGGCTGAAGGACGATGTATTGTATCTCGACGCAATTTGAGTGTTCCATCGTCATTAGGTGGCCATGAACGTTACAATTAACTATGAGTTTTGCGTCAGGTTCGAAAATCCAGCCTCACAGGAGAACGATCATAAGGTGCCCGAGGCAGCAATAGACGCTTGGAGACAAGTCGGCTGAAGGACGATGTATTGAATCTCGACGCAATTTGAGTGTTCCATCGCCATCAGGAGGCCCTGAACGTTACAATTAACAATCAGTTTAGTGGCCGGATTAGAAAATCTAGACTCACAGGAGAACGACCGTAAGGTGCTCGAGCCTGCAATAGTCCCTTTCTAGACAAGTCGGCTGAAGGACGATGTATTGAATCTCGACGCAATTTGAGTGTTCCATCGTCATCAGGAGGCCCTGAACGTTACAATTAACTGTCAGTTCTGCGTCGGCTTCGAAAATCTAGACTCACAGAAGAACGACCATAAGGGGCCCGAGGCAGCAATAGTCCCTTGGAGACAAGTCGGCAGAAGGGCGATGTATTGAATCTCGACGGTATTTGAGTGTTCCATCGTCATTAGGAGGCCCTGAACGTTATAATTAACTATCATTTTAGCGTCGGATTCGAAAATCTACTCTCAGGAGAAGGATCACATGGTGCCCGAGACAGCAATATCCCCTGGATACAAGTCGGCCGGAGGACGATATATTGAATCTCGACGCAATTATAGTATTCCATCGTCATAATTAGGCCCTGAACGTTACAATTAATAATCAGTTTTGCGTCGGATTAAAAAATCTAGACTCACAGGAGAACGACCATATATTGCCCGAGGCAGCGATAGACCCTTGGAGACAAGTCGGCTGGAGGACGATTTATTGGATCGCGACGCAATTTGAGTGTTCCATAGTCATTAGGATGCGCTGAACTTTACAATTAACTATCAGTTTCGCGTCGGATTCAAAAATCTAGACTCACAGGAGACGGACCATTTGGTGCCCGAGGCAGCAATATCCCCTTCTAGACAAATCGGCTGGAGGAAGATGCATTGTATCTCGACGCAATTTGAGTGTTCCATCGTCATTAGGAGGCACTGAACGTTACAATTAATAATCAGTTTTGCGTCGGATTAGAAAATGTAGACTCACAGGAGAACGACCATATATTGCCCGAGTCAGCAATAGACTCTTGGAGACAAGTCGGCTGGAGGACGATGTATTGGATCGCGACGCAATTTGAGTGTTCCATCGTCATTAGGATGCGCTGAACGTTACAATTAACTATCATTTTAGCGTCGGATTCGAAAATCTACTCACAGGAGAAGGATCATATGGTGCCCGATTCAGCAATATCCCCTTGGATACAAGTCGGCTGGAGGACGATGTATTGTATCTCGACGCAATTTGAGTGTTCTAACATCATTAGAAGGCGCTGAACCTTACAATTCACTATCATTTTTGCGTCGGATTCGAAAATCTAGACTCACAGGAGAAGGATCATATGGTGCCCGAGACAGCAATATCCCCTTGGAGACAAGTCGGCTGGAGGCCGATGTATTGAATCTCGACGCAATTTGAGTGTTCCATCGTCATTAGGTGGCCATGAACGTTACAATTAACTATGAGTTTTGCGTCAGGTACGAAATTCTAGCCTCCCAGGAGAACGATCATAAGGTGCCCGAGGCAGCAATAGACGCTTGGAGACAAGTCGGCTGGAGGACGATGTAATGGATGGCGACGCAATTTGAGTGTTCCATCGTCATTATTACGCCCTGAACGTTACAATTAATAATGTTTTGCGTCGGATTAGAAAATCTAGACTCACAGGAGAACGACCATATATTACCCGAGGCAGCAATAGACCCTATCTAGAGAAGTCGGCTGAAGGACGATGTATTGAATCTCGACGCAATTTGAGTGTTCCATCGTAATTAGGAGGCCCTGAACGTTGCAATTAACTATCACTTCTGCGTCGGATTCGAAAATCTAGACTCACAGGAGACGACCATAAGGTGCCCGAGGCAGCAATAGACCCTTGGAGACAAGTCGGATGGAGGACAATGTATTGTATCTGGACGCAATTTGAGTGTTCTAACGTCATTAGGAGGTGCTGAACGTTACAATTCACTATCATTTTTGCGTCGGATTCGAAAATCTAGACTCACAGGAGAAGGTTCATATGGTGCCCGAAACAGCAATATCCCCTTGGAGACAAGTCGGCTGGAGGCCGATGTATTGAATCTCGACGCAATTTGAGTGTTCCATCGTCATTAGGTGGCCCTGAACGTTACAATTAACTATGAGTTTGGCGTCAGGTTCGAAAATCTAGCCTCACAGGAGAACGATCTTAAGGTGTCCGAGGCAGCAATAGACGCTTGTAGACATGTCGGCTAGAGGACGATGTATAGAATCTCGAACCAATTTGAGTGTTCCAACGTCATTAGGAGGCCCTGAAGGCTACAATTAACTATCAGTTCTGCGTCGGATTCGAAAATCTAGACTCACAGGAGACGGACCATATGGTGCCCGAGGCAGCAATATCCCATTGGAGTTAGGTCGGCTGGAGGCCGATGTATTGAATCTCGACGCAATTTGAGTGTTCCATCGTCATTAGGAGGCCCTGAATGGTACAATTAACTATCAGTTTTTAGTCGTATTCGAAAATCCCAACTCACTGGAGACGGACCATAAGGTGAGCGAGGCAGCAATATCCCCTTGGGGACCAGTCCGCAGCTGGACGATGTATTGAATCGCGATGCAATTTGAGAGCTCCATCGTCATTAGGAGGCCCTGAACGCTACAATTAACTATCAGTATCGCGTCTGATTCGAAAATCCCGACTCACAGAAGACGAACCACATGGAGCCCGAGGCAGCAATATCCCCTTGTAGACAAGACGGTTGGAGGTCGATGTTACAATTAACTATCAGTATTGCGTCGGATTCGAAAATCTAGACTTACTGGAGACGGACCATAAGTTGCCCGAGGCAGCAATATCCCCTTGGAGACAAGTCGGCTGGAGGCCGATGTATTGAATCTCGACGCAATTTGAGTGTTCCATCGTCATTAGGTGGCCATGAACGTTACAATTAACTATGAGTTTTGTGTCAGGTTCGAAAATCTAGCCTCACAGGAGAACGATCATAAGGTGCCCGAGGCAGCAATAGACGCTTGGAGACATGTCGGCTGGAGGACGATGTAATGGATGGCGACGCAATTTGAGTGTTCCATCGTCATTAGGAGGCCCTGAATGTTACAATTAACTATCAGTTTTTCGTCGTATTCGAAAATCCCGACTCACTGGAGACGGACCATAAGGTGAGCGAGGCAGCAATATCCCCATGGGGACCAGTCCGCTGCTGGACGATGTATTGAATCACGATGCAATTTGAAAGCTCCATCGTCATTAGGAAGCCCTGAACGTTGCAATTAACTATCAGTTCTGCGTCGGATTCGAAAATCTAGACTCACAGGAGACGACCATAAGGTGCCCGAGGCAGCATTAGACCCTTGGAGACAAGTCGGCTGAAGGACGATGTATTGACCCTCGGCGGTATTTGAGTGTTCCATCGTCATTAGGAGGCCCTGAGCGTTACAATTAACTATCAGTTTAGCGTCGGATTCGAAAATCTACTCACAGGAGAAGCATCATATGGTGCCCGAGACAGCAATATCCCCTGGATACAAGTCGGCCGGAGGACGATATATTCAATCTCGATGCAATTTGAGTGTTCCATCGTCATTATTAGGCCCTGAACGTTACAATTAATAATCAGTTTTTCATCGGATTAGAAAATCTAGACTCACAGGAGAACGACCATAAATTGCCCGAGGCAGCAATAGACCCTTGGAGACAAGTCGGCTGGAGGACAATGTATTGTATCTGGACGCAATTTGAGTGTTCTAACGTCATTAGGAGGTGCTGAACGTTACAATTCACTATCATTTTTGCGTCGGATTCGAAAATCTAGACTCACAGGAGAAGGTTCATATGGTGCCCGAAACAGCAATATCCCCTTGGAGACAAGTCGGCTGGAGGCCGATGTATTGAATCTCGACGCAATTTGAGTGTTCCATCGTCATTAGGTGGCCCTGAACGTTACAATTAACTATGAGTTTTGCGTCAGGTTCGAAAATCTAGCCTCACAGGAGAACGATCTTAAGGTGTCCGAGGCAGCAATAGACGCTTGTAGACATGTCGGCTGGAGGACGATGTATAGAATCTCGACCCAATTTGAGTGTTCCAACGTCATTAGGAGGCCCTGAAGGCTACAATTAACTATCAGTTCTGCGTCGGATTCGAAAATCTAGACTCACAGGAGACGGACCATATGGTGCCCGAGGCAGCAACATCCCATTGGAGTTAGGTCGGCTGGAGGCCGATGTATTGAATCTCGACGCAATTTGAGTGTTCCATCGTCATTAGGAGGCCCTGAATGTTACAATTAACTATCAGTTTTTAGTCGTATTCGAAAATCCCAACTCACTGGAGACGGACCATAAGGTGAGCGAACCAGCAATATCCCCTTGGGGACCAGTCCGCAGCTGGACGATGTATTGAATCGCGATGCAATTTGAGAGCTCCATCGTCATTAGGAGGCCCTGAACGCTACAATTCACTATCAGTATCGCGTCTGATTCGAAAATCCCGACTCACAGGAGACGAACCACATGGAGCCCGAGGCAGCAATATCCCCTTGTAGACATGACGGTTGGAGGTCGATGTTACAATTAACTATCAGTTTTGCGTCGGATTCGAAAATCTAGACTTACTGGAGACGGACCATAAGGTGCCCGAGGCAGCAATATCCCCTTGGAGACAAGTCGACTGAAGGACGATATATTGAATCACGACGCAATTTGACTGTTCCGTCGTCATTAGGAGGCCCTGAACGTTACAATTAACTATCAGTTTCGCGTCGGATTCATAAATCTAGACTCACAGGAGACGGACCATTTGGTGCCCGAGGCAGCAATATCCACTCTAGACAAATCGGCTGGAGGACGATGTATTGTATCTCGACGCAATTTGAGTGTTATAACGTCATTAGGAGGCGCTGAACGTTACAATTCACTATCATTTTTGCGTCGGATTCGAAAATCTAGACTCACAGGAGAACGACCATATATTGCCCGAGTCAGCAATAAACCCTTGGAGACAAGTCGGCTGGAGGACGATGTATTGGATCGCGACGCAATTTGAGTGTTCCATCGTCATTAGGAGGCCCTGAACGTTACAATTAACTATCAGTTTTGCGTCGGAGTCGAAAATCTAGACTTACTGGAGACGGACCATAAGGTGCCCGAGGCAGCAATATCCCCTTGGAGACCTGTCCGCTGGAGGACGATGTATTGAATCTCGACGCAATTTGAGTGTTCCATCGTCATTAGGAGGCCCTGATGGCTACAATTAACTATCAGTTCTGCGTCGGATTTGAAAATGTAGTCTCACAGGAGACGGACCATATGGTGCCCGAGACAGCAATATCCCCTTATATACAAGTCGGCTGGAGGACGATGTATTGAATCTCGACGCAATTTGAGTGTTCCATCGTCATTAGGAGGCCCTGAACTTTACAATTAACTATCAGGTTTGCGTCGGATTAGAAAATCTACACTCACAGGAGAACGACCATAAGGTGCTCGAGGCTGCAATAGACCCTATCTAGAGAAGTCGGCTGAAGGACGATGTATTGAATCTCGACGCAATTTGAGTGTTCCATCGTAATTAGGAGGCCCTGAACGTTGCAATTAACTATCAGTTCTGTGTCGGATTCGAAAATCTAGACTCACAGGAGACGACCATAAGGTGCCCGAGGCAGCATTAGACCCTTGGAGACAAGTCGGCTGAAGGACGATGTATTGACCCTCGACGGTATTTGAGTGTTCCATCGTCATTAGGAGGCCCTGAGCGTTACAATTAACTATCAGTTTAGCGTCGGATTCGAAAATCTAGACTCACAGAAGAACGACCATAAGGTGCCCGAGACAGCAATATCCCCTGGATACAAGTCGGCCGGAGGACGATATATTCAAACTCGATGCAATTTGAGTGTTACATCGTCAATATTAGGCCCTGAACGTTACAATTAATAATCAGTTTTTCGTCGGATTAGAAAATCTAGACTCACAGGAGACGACCATAAGGTGCCCGAGGCAGCATTAGACCCTTGGAGACAAGTCGGCTGAAGGACGATGTATTGACCCTCGACGGGATTTGAGTGTTCCATCGTTATTAGGAGGCCCTGAGCGTTACAATTAACTATCAGTTTAGCGTCGGATTCGAAAATCTACTCACAGGAGAAGGATCATATGGTGCCCGAGACAGCAATATCCCCTGGATACAAGTCGGCCGGAGGACGATATAGTCAATCTCGATGCAATTTGAGTGTTCCATCGTCATTATTAGGCCCTGAACGTTACAATTAATAATCAGTTTTTCATCGGATTAGAAAATCTAGACTCACAGGAGAACGACCATAAATTGCCCGAGGCAGCAATAGACCCTTGGAGACAAGTCGGCTGGAGGACAATGTATTGTATCTGGACGCAATTTGAGTGTTCTAACGTCATTAGGAGGTGCTGAACGTTACAATTCACTATCATTTTTGCGTCGGATTCGAAAATCTAGACTCACAGGAGAAGGTTCATATGGTGCCCGAAACAGCAAAATCCCCTTGGAGACAAGTCGGCTGGAGGCCGATGTATTGAATCTCGACGCAATTTGAGTGTTCCATCGTCATTAGGTGGCCCTGAACGTTACAATTAACTATGAGTTTTGCGTCAGGTTCGAAAATCTAGCCTCACAGGAGAACGATCTTAAGGTGTCCGAGGCAGCAATGGACGCTTGTAGACATGTCGGCTGGAGGACGATGTATAGAATCTCGACCCAATTTGAGTGTTCCAACGTCATTAGGAGGCCCTGAAGGCTACAACTAACTATCAGTTCTGCGTCGGATTCGAAAATCTAAACTCACAGGAGACGGACCATATGGTGCCCGAGGCAGCAACATCCCATTGGAGTTAGGTCGGCTGGAGGCCGATGTATTGAATCTCGACGCAATTTGAGTGTTCCATCGTCATTAGGAGGCCCTGAATGTTACAATTAACTATCAGTTTTTAGTCGTATTCGAAAATCCCAACTCACTGGAGACGGACCATAAGGTGATCGAACCAGCAATGGGGACCAGTCCACAGCTAGACGATGTATTGAATCGCGATGCAATTTGAGAGCTCCATCGTCATTAGGAGGCCCTGAACGCTACAATTCACAATCAGTATCGCGTCTGATTCGAAAATCCTGACTCACAGGAGACGAACCACATGGAGCCCGAGGCAGCAATATCCCCTTGTAGACAAGACGGTTGGAGGTCGATGTTACAATTAACTATCAGTTTTGCGTCGGATTCGAAAATCTAGACTTACTGGAGACGGACCATAAGGTGCCCGAGGCAGCATTATCCCCTTGGAGACAAGTCGACTTAAGGAAGATATATTGAATCTCGACGCAATTTGACTGTTCCGTCGTCATTAGGAGGCCCTGAACGTTACAATTAACTATCAGTTTCGCGTCGGATTCAAAAATCTAGACTCACAGGAGACGGACCATTTGGTGCCCGAGGCAGCAATATCCACTTCTAGACAAGTCGGCTGTAGGACGATGTATTGGATCGCGACGCAATTTGAGTGTTCCATCGTCATTAGGAGGCCCTGAACGTTACAATTAACTATCAGTTTTGCGTCGGATTAGAAAATCTACACTCACAGGAGAACGACCATAAGGTGCTCGAGGCTGCAATAGACCCTATCTAGAGAAGTCGGCTGAAGGACGATGTATTGAATCTCGACGCAATTTGAGTGTTCCATCGTAATTAGGAGGCCCTGAACGTTGCAATTAACTATCAGTTCTGCGTCGGATTCGAAAATCTAGACTCACAGGAGACGACCATAAGGTGCCCGAGGAAGCATTAGACCCTTGGAGACAAGTCGGCTGAAGGACGATGTTTTGACCCTCGACGGTATTTGAGTGTTCCATCGTCATTAGGAGGCCCTGAGCGTTACAATTAACTATCAGTTTAGCGTCGGATTCGAAAATCTACTCACAGGAGAAGGATCATATGGTGCCCGAGACAGCAATATCCCCTGGATACAAGTCGGCAGGAGGACGATATATTCAATCTCGATGCAATTTGAGTGTTCCATCGTCATTATTAGGCCCTGAACGTTACAATTAATAATCAGTTTTTCGTCGGATTAGAAAATCTAGACTCACAGGAGAACGACCATAAATTGCCCGAGGCAGCAATAGACCCTTGGAGACAAGTCGGATGGAGGACAATGTATTGTATCTGGACGCAATTTGAGTGTTCTAACGTCATTAGGAGGTGCTGAACGTTACAATTCACTATCATTTTTGCGTCGGATTCGAAAATCTAGACTCACAGGAGAAGGTTCATATGGTGCCCGAAACAGCAATATCCCCTTGGAGACAAGTCGGCTGGAGGCCGATGTATTGAATCTCGACGCAATTTGAGTGTTCCATCGTCATTAGGTGGCCCTGAACGTTACAATTAACTATCAGTTTCGCGTCGGATTCAAAAATCTAGACTCACAGGAGACGGACCATTTGGTGCCCGAGGCAGCATTAGACGCCTGTAGACATGTCGGCTGGAGGACGATGTATAGAATCTCGACCCAATTTGAGTGTTCCAACGTCATTAGGAGGCCCTGAAGGCTACAATTAACTATCAGTTCTGCGTCGGATTCGAAAATCTAGACTCACAGGAGACGGACCATATGGTGCCCGAGGCAGCAGTATCCCCTTGGAGTTATGTCGGCTGGAGGCCGATGTATTGAATCTCGACGCAATTTGAGTGTTCCATCACGACCATAAGGTGCTCGAGGCTGCAATAGACCCTTTCTAGAGAAGTCGGCTGAAGGACGATGCATTGAATCTCGACGCAATTTGAGTGTTCCATCGTCATTAGGAGGCACTGAACGTTACAATTAAGTATCAGTTCTGCGTCGGATTCGAAAATCTAGACTCACAGGAGAAGGACCATAAGGTGCCCGAGGCATCAATAGACCCTTGGAGACAAGTCGGCAGAAGGACGATGTATTGAATCTCGACGGTATTTGTGTGTTCCAACGTCATTAGGAGGCCCTGAACGTCACAATTAACTATCATTTTAGCGTCGGATTCGAAAATATACTCAAAGGAGAAGGATCACATGGTGCCCGAGACAGCAAAAGACCCTTAAAGTCAAGTCGGCAGAAGAACGACGAATTGGATCGCGACGCAATTTGAGTGTTCGATAGTCATTAGGAGGCCCTGAACGTTACAATTAACTATCAGTTCTGCGTCGGATTCGAAAATCTAGACTCACAGGAGAACGACCATAACGTGCCCGAGGCAGCATTAGACCCTTGGGGACAAGTCGGCTGAAGGACGATGTATTGAATCTCGACGGTATTTGACTGTTCCATCGTCATTAGGAAGCCCTGAGCGTTACAATTAACTATCAGATTCGCGTCGGATTCAAAAATATAGACTCACAGGAGACGGACCATTTGGTGCCCGAGGCAGCAATATCTCATTCTAGACAAGTCGGCTGGAGGACGATGTATTGTATCTCGACACAATTTGAGTGTTCCATCGTCATTAGGTGGCCCTGAACGTTACAATTAACTATCAGTTTTGCGTCGGGTTCGAAAATATAGACTCACAGGGGAACGACCATATGGTGCCCGAGGCAGACCTGGAGACAAGTCGGCTGGAGGACGATGGATGGATTGCGACGCAATTTTAGTGTTCCATCGTCATTAGGAGGCCCTGAATATTACAATTAACTATCGGTTTTTCGTCGGATTCGAAAATCTAGACTCACTGGAGACTGACCACAAGGTGCCCGAGGCAGCAATATCCCCTTGGACACCAGTCCGCTGGAGGACGATGTATTGAATTGCGACGCAATTTGAATGTTCCATCGTCATTAGGAGGCCCTGAATTTTACAATTAAATATCAGTTTCGCGTCAGATTCAAAATTCCCGCCTCACAGGAGACGGACCACATGGAGCCCGATGCAGCAATATCCCCTTGTAGACAAGTCAGCTGGAGGTCGATGTATAGACACTCAACGCAATTTGAGTGTACCATCGTCATTAGGAGGCGCTGAACGTTACAATTAACTATCATTTTTGCGTCGGATTCGAAAATCTAGACACACGGGAGACGGACCAAATGGTGCCCGAGACAGCAATATCCCCTTGGAGTTAAGTCGGCTGGAGACCGATGTATTGGATCGCGACGCAATTTGAGTGTTCCATCGTCATTAGAAGGCCCTGAACGTTACAATTACCTATCAGTTTCGCGTCGGATTAGAAAATCTAGACTCACAGGGGAACGACCATATGGTGCCCGAGGCAGCAATAGACCCTTGGAGACAAGTCGGCTGGAGGACGATGTATTGGATCGCGACGCAATTTGAGTGTTCCATCGTCATTAGGAGGACATGAACGTTACAATTAACTATAATTTTTGCTTCGGATTCGAAAATCTAAACTCACAGGGGAACGAACATAAGGTGCCCGAGGCTCCAATAGACCCTTGGAGACAAGTCGGCTGGAGGACGATGTATTGTATCTCGACGCAATTTGAGTGCTCTAACGTCATTAGGAGGTGCTGAACGTTACAATTCAGTATCATTTTTGCGTCGGATTCGAAAAATCTAGACTCACAGGAGAAGGTTCATATGGTGCCCGAGACAGCAATATCCCCTTGGAGACAAGACGGTTGGAGGTCGATGTTACAATTAACTATCAGTTTTGCGTCGGATTCGAAAATCTAGACTTACTGGAGACGGACCATAAGGTGCCCGAGGCAGCATTATCCCCTTGGAGACAAGTCGACTTAAGGAAGATATATTGAATCTCGACGCAATTTGACTGTTCCGTCGTCAGTAGGAGGCCCTGAACGTTACAATTAACTATCAGTTTCGCGTCGGATTCAAAAATCTAGACTCACAGGAGACGGACCATTTGGTGCCCGAGGCAGCAATATCCACTTCTAGACAAGTCGGCTGTAGGACGATGTATTGGATCGCGACGCAATTTGAGTGTTCCATCGTCATTAGGAGGCCCTGAACGTTACAATTAACTATCAGTTTTGCGTCGGATTAGAAAATCTACACTCACAGGAGAACGACCATAAGGTGCTCGAGGCTGCAATAGACCCTATCTAGAGAAGTCGGCTGAAGGACGATGTATTGAATCTCGACGCAATTTGAGTGTTCCATCGTAATTAGGAGGCCCTGAACGTTGCAATTAACTATCAGTTCTGCGTCGGATTCGAAAATCTAGACTCACAGGAGACGACCATAAGGTGCCCGAGGAAGCATTAGACCCTTGGAGACAAGTCGGCTGAAGGACGATGTTTTGACCCTCGACGGTATTTGAGTGTTCCATCGTCATTAGGAGGCCCTGAGCGTTACAATTAACTATCAGTTTAGCGTCGGATTCGAAAATCTACTCACAGGAGAAGGATCATATGGTGCCCGAGACAGCAATATCCCCTGGATACAAGTCGGCAGGAGGACGATATATTCAATCTCGATGCAATTTGAGTGTTCCATCGTCATTATTAGGCCCTGAACGTTGCGTCGGATTCGAAAATCTAGACTCACAGGAGACGGACCATATGGTGCCCGAGGCAGCAGTATCCCCTTGGAGTTAAGTCGGCTGGAGGCCGATGTATTGAATCTCGACGCAATTTGAGTGTTCCATCACGACCATAAGGTGCTCGAGGCTGCAATAGACCCTTTCTAGACAAGTCGGCTGAAGGACGATGCATTGAATCTCGACGCAATTTGAGTGTTCCATCGTCATTAGGAGGCACTGAACGTTACAATTAAGTATCAGTTCTGCGTCGGATTCGAAAATCTAGACTCACAGGAGAAGGACCATAAGGTGCCCGAGGCATCAATAGACCCTTGGAGACAAGTCGGCAGAAGGACGATGTATTGAATCTCGACGGTATTTGTGTGTTCCAACGTCATTAGGAGGCCCTGAACGTCACAATTAACTATCATTTTAGCGTCGGATTCGAAAATATACTCACAGGAGAAGGATCACATGGTGCCCGAGACAGCAAAAGACCCTTAAAGTCAAGTCGGCAGAAGAACGATGAATTGGATCGCGACGCAATTTGAGTGTTCGATAGTCATTAGGAGGCCCTGAACGTTACAATTAACTATCAGTTCTGCGTCGGATTCGAAAATCTAGACTCACAGGAGAACGACCATAACGTGCCCGAGGCAGCATTAGACCCTTGGGGACAAGTCGGCTGAAGGACGATGTATTGAATCTCGACGGTATTTGACTGTTCCATCGTCATTAGGAAGCCCTGAGCGTTACAATTAACTATCAGATTCGCGTCGGATTCAAAAATATAGACTCACAGGAGACGGACCATTTGGTGCCCGAGGCAGCAATATCTCATTCTAGACAAGTCGGCTGGAGGACGATGTATTGTATCTCGACACAATTTGAGTGTTCCATCGTCATTAGGTGGCCCTGAACGTTACAATTAACTATCAGTTTTGCGTCGGGTTCGAAAATATAGACTCACAGGGGAACGACCATATGGTGCCCGAGGCAGACCTGGAGACAAGTCGGCTGGAGGACGATGGATGGATTGCGACGCAATTTTAGTGTTCCATCGTCATTAGGAGGCCCTGAATATTACAATTAACTATCGGTTTTTCGTCGGATTCGAAAATCTAGACTCACTGGAGACGGACCACATGTAGCCCGATGCAGCAATATCCCCTTGTAGACAAGTCAGCTGGAGGTCGATGTATAGACACTCAACGCAATTTGAGTGTACCATCGTCATTAGGAGGCGCTGAACGTTACAATTAACTATCATTTTTGCGTCGGATTCGAAAATCTAGACACACGGGAGACGGACCAAATGGTGCCCGAGACAGCAATATCCCCTTGGAGTTAACTCGGCTGGAGACCGATGTATTGGATCGCGACGCAATTTGAGTGTTCCATCGTCATTAGAAGGCCCTGAACGTTACAATTACCTATCAGTTTCGCGTCGGATTAGAAAATCTAGACTCACAGGGGAACGACCATATGGTGCCCGAGGCAGCAATAGACCCTTGGAGACAAGTCGGCTGGAGGACGATGTATTGGATCGCGACGCAATTTGAGTGTTCCATCGTCATTAGGAGGACATGAACGTTACAATTAACTATAATTTTTGCTTCGGATTCGAAAATCTAAACTCACAGGAGAACGAACATAAGGTGCCCGAGGCTCCAATAGACCCTTGGAGACAAGTCGGCTGGAGGACGATGTATTGTATCTCGACGCAATTTGAGTGCTCTAACGTCATTAGGAGGTGCTGAACGTTACAATTCAGTATCATTTTTGCGTCGGATTCGAAAAATCTAGACTCACAGGAGAAGGTTCATATGGTGCCCGAGACAGCAATATCCCCTTGGAGACAAGTCGGCAAGAGGCCGTTGTATTGAATCTCGACGCAATTTGAGTGTTCCATCGTCATTAGGAGGCACTGAACGTTGCAATTAACCATCAGTTTAGCGTCGGATTCGAAAATCTTCTCACAGGAGAAGGAACATATGGTGCCCGAGACAGCAATATCCCCTTTATATACAAGTCGGCTGGAGGACGATATATTGAATCTCGATGCAATTTGAGTGTTCCATCGTCATTAGGAGGCCCTGAACGTTACAACTAACTGTCATTTTAGCGTCGGATTCGAAAATCTACTCACAGGAGAAAGATCAAATGGTGCCCGAGACAGCAGGATATAAGTCGGCCGGAGGACGATATATTGAATCTCGACGCAATTTGAGTGTTCCATCGTCATTATTAGACCCTGAACGTTACAATTAATAATGTTTTGCGTCGGATAAGAAAATCTAGACTCACAGGAGAACGACCACATATTGCCCGAGGCAGCAATAGACCCTTGGAGACCTGTCAGCTGGAGGACGATGTATTGAATCTTGACGCAATTTGAGTGTTCCATCGTCATTAGGAGGCCCTGAAGGCTACAATTAACTATCAGTTCTGCGTCGGATTCGAAAATCTAGACTCACAGGGGAACGACCATATGGTGCCCGAGGCAGCAATAGACCCTTGGAGACAAGTCGGCTGGAGGACGATGTATTGGATCGCGAAGCAATTTGAGTGTTCCATCGTCATTAGGAGGACATGAACGTTACAATTAACTATAATTTTTGCTTCGGATTCGAAAATCTAGACTCACAGGAGAACGAACATAAGGTGCCCGAGGCTCCAATGGACCCTTGGAGACAAGTCGGCTGGAGGACGATGTATTGTATCTCGACGCAATTTGAGTGCTCTAACGTAATTAGGAGGTGCTGAACGTTACAATTCACTATCATTTTTGCGTCGGATTCGAAAATCTAGACTCACAGGAGAAGGTTCATATGGTGCCCGAGACAGCCATATCCCCTTGGAGACCAGTCGGCTGGAGGCCGTTGTATTGAATCTCGACGCAATTTGAGTGTTCCATCGTCATTAGGAGGCACTGAACGTAGCAATTAACTATCAGTTTAGCGTCAAGTTCGAAAATCTACTCACAGGAGAAGGAACATATGGTGCCCGAGACAGCAATATCCCCTTTATATACAAGTCGGCTGGAGGACGATATATTGAATCTCGATGCAATTTGAGTGTTCCATCGTCATTAGGAGGCACTGAACGTTGCAATTAACTATCAGTTTAGCGTCGGATTCGAAAATCTACTCACAGGAGAAGGAACATATGGTGCCCGAGACAGCAATATCCCCTTTATATACAAGTCGGCTGGAGGACGATATATTGAATCTCGATGCAATTTGAGTGTTCCATCGTCATTAGGAGGACCTGAACGTTACAACTAACTATCATTTTAGCGTCGGATTCGAAAATCTACTCACAGGAGAAGGATCAAATGGTGCCCGAGACAGCTGGATATACGTCGGCCGGAGGACGATATATTGAATCTCAACGCAATTTGAGTGTTCCATCGTCATTATTAGGCCCTGAACGTTACAATTAATAATATTTGCGTGGGATTAGAAAATCTAGACTCACAGGAGAACGACCATATAATGCCCGAGGCAGCAATAGACCCTTGGAGACAAGTCGGCTGGAGGACGATGTATCGGGTCGCGACGCAATTTGAGTGTTCCATCGTCATTAGGAGGCCCTGAACGTTACAATTAACTATCAGTTTTGCGTCGGAGTCGAAAATATAGACTTACTGGAGACGGACCATAAGGTGTCCGAGGCAGCAATATCCCCTTGGAGACCTGTCAGCTGGAGGACGATGTATTGAATCTTGACGTAATTTGAGTGTTCCATCGTCATTAGGAGGCTCTGAAGGCTACAATTAACTATCAGTTCTGCGTCGGATTCGAAAATCTAGGCTCACAGGAGACGGACCATATGGTGCCCGAGGCAGCAATATACCCTTGGAGGTAAGTCGGCTGGTGGCCGATGTATTGAATCTTGATGCAATTTGAGTGTTCCATCGTCATTAGGAGGCCCTGAAGGCTACAATTAACTATCAGTTGTGCGTCGGATTTGAAAATCTAGACTCACAGGAGAAGGACCATATGGTGCCCGAGACAGCAATATCCCGTTATATACAAGTCAGCTGGAGGACGATGTATTGAATCTTGACGCAATTTGAGTGTTCCATCGTCATTAGGAGGCCCTGAAGGCTACAATTAACTATCAGTTCTGCGTCGGCTTCGGAAATCTAGACTCACAGGAGACGGACCATATGGTGCCCGAGGCAGCAATATACCCTTGGAGGTAAGTCGGCTGGTGGCCGATGTATTGAATCTCGACGCAATTTGAATGTTCCATCGTCATTAGGTGGCCCTGAACGTTACAATTTACTATCAGTTTTGCGTCGGGTTCGAGAATCTAGACTCACAGGAGAACGATCATAAGGTGCCCGAGGCAGCAAAAGACCCTTAAAGTTAAGTCGGCAGAAGAACGATGTATTGGATCGCGACGCAATTTGAGTATTCCATCGTCATTAGAAGGCCCTGAACGTTACAATTAACTATCAGTTTTGCGTCGGATTCGAAAATCTTGACTTACTGGAGGCAGACCATAAGGTGCCCGAGGCAGCATTATCCCCTTGGAGACCAGTCCGCTGGAGGACGATGTATTGAATCTCGACGCAATTTGAGTGTTCCATCACGACCATAAGGTGCTCGAGGCTGCAATAGACCCTTTCTAGCCAAGTCGGCTGAAGGACGATGCATTGAATATCGACGCAATTTGAGTGTTCCATCGTCATTAGGAGACCCTGAACGTTACAATTAAGTATCAGTTCTGCGTCGGATTCGAAAATCTAGACTCACAGGAGAACGACCATAAGGTGCCCGAGGCATCAATAGACCCTTGGAGACAAGTCGACAGAAGGACGATGTATTGAATCTCGACGGTATTTCTGTGTTCCATCGTCATTAGGAGGCCCTGAACGTTACAATTAACTATCATTTTAGCGTCGGAAACGTAAATCTACTCAAAGGAGAAGGATCACATGGTGCCCGAGACAGCAATATCCCCTGGATACAAGTCGGCCGGAGGACGATATATTGAATCTCGACGCAATTTGAGTGTTCCATCGTCATTATTAGGCCCTGAACGTTACAATTAATAATGTTTTGCGTCGGATTAGAAAATCTAGACTCACAGGAGAACGACCACATATTGCCCGAGGCAGCAATAGACCCTTGGAGACAAGTCGGCTGGAGGACGATGTATCGGATCGCGACGCAATTTGAGTGTTCCATCGTCATTAGGAGGCCCTGAACGTTACAATTAACTATCAGTTTTGCGTCGGAGTCGAAAATATAGACTTAATGGAGACGGACCATAAGGTGCCCGAGGCAGCAATATCCCCTTGGAGACCTGTCAGATGGAGGACGATGTATTGAATCTTGACGCTATTTGAGTGTTCCATCGTCATTAGGAGGCCCTGAAGGCTACAATTAACTATCAGTTCTGCGTCGGATTCGAAAATCTAGACTCACAGGAGAACGACCATATATTGCCCGAGGCAGCAATAGACCCTTGGAGACAAGTCGGCTGGAGGACGATGTATCGGGTCGCGACGCAATTTGAGTGTTCCATCGTCATTAGGAGGCCCTGAACGTTACAATTAAGTATCAGTTTTGCGTCGGAGTCGAAAATATAGACTTACTGGAGACGGACCATAAGGTGCCCGAGGCAGCAATATCCCCTTGGAGACCTGTCAGCTGGAGGACGATGTATTGAATCTTGACTCAATTTGAGTGTTCCATCGTCATTAGGAGGCCCTGAAGGCTACAATTAACTATCAGTTCTGCGTCGGATTCGGAAATCTAGACTCACAGGAGACGGACCATATGGTGCCCGAGGCAGCAATATACCCTTGGAGGTAAGTCGGCTGGTGGCCGATGTATTGAATCTCGACGCAATTTGAATGTTCCATCGTCATTAGGTGGCCCTGAACGTTACAATTAACTATCAGTTTTGCGTCGGATTCGAAAATCTTGACTTACTGGAGGCAGACCATAAGGTGCCCGAGGCAGCATTATCCCCATGGAGACCAGTCCGCTGGAGGACGATGTATTGAATCTCGACGCAATTTGACTGTTCCATCGTCATTAGGATTAGCGTTACAATTAACTATCATTTTAGCGTCGGATTCGAAAATCTACTCACAGGAGAACGACCATAAGGTGCTCGAGGCTGCAATAGACCCTTTCTAGACAAGTCGGCTGAAGGACGATGTATTGAATCTCGACGCAATTTCAGTGTTCCATCGTCATTAGGAGGCCCTGAACGTTGCAATTAACTATCAGTTCTGCGTCTGATTCGAAAATCTAGACTTACAGGAGAACGACCATAAGGTGCCTGAGGCAGCATTAGACCCTTGGAGACAAGTCGGCTGAAGGACGATGTATTGAATCTCGACGCAATTTGAGTGTTCCTTCACGACCATAAGGTGCTCGAGGCTGCAATAGACCCTTACTAGCCAAGTCGGCTGAAGGACGATGCATTGAATATCGACGCAATTTGAGTGTTCCATCGTCATTAGGAGGCCCTGAACGATACAATTAACTATCAGTTTCGCGTCGGATTAGAAAATCTAGACTCACAGGGGAACGACCATATGGTGCCATAGGCAGCAATAGACCCTTGGAGACAAGTCGGCTGGAGGACGATGTATTGGATCGCGACGCAATTTGAGTGTTCCATCGTCATTAGGAGGACATGAACGTTACAATTAACTATAATTTTTGCTTCGGATTCGAAAATCTAGACTCACAGGAGAACGAACATAAGGTGCCCGAGGCTCCAATAGACCCTTGGAGACAAGTCGGCTGGAGGCCGATGTATTGAATCTCGATGCAATTAGAGTGTTCCATCGTCATTAGGAGGCACTGAACGTTGCAATTAACTATCAGTTTAGCGTCGGATTCGAAAATCTACTCACAGGAGAAGGAACATATGGTGCCCGAGACAGCAATATCCCCTTTATATACAAGTCGGCTGGAGGACGATATATTGAATCTCGATGCAATTTGAGTGTTCCATCGTCATTAGGAGGCCCTGAACGTTACAACTAACTTTCATTTTAGCGTCGGATTCGAAAATCTACTCACAGGAGGAGGATCAAATGGTGCCCGAGACAGCAGGATATAAGTCGGCCGGAGGACGATATATTGAATCTCGACGCAATTTGAGTGTTCCATCGTCATTATTAGGCCCTGAACGTTACAATTAATAATGTTTTGCGTCGGATTAGAAAATCTAGACTCACAGGAGAACGACCATATATCGCCCGAGGCAGCAATAGACCCTTGGAGACAAGTCGGCTGGAGGACGATGTATCGGATCGCGACGCAATTTGAGTGTTCCATCGTCATTAGGAGGCCCTGAACGTTACAATTAACTATCAGTTTTGCGTCGTAGTCGAAAATATAGACTTACTGGAGACGGACCATAAGGTGCCCGAGGCAGCAATATCCCCTTGGAGACCTGTCAGCTGGAGGACGATGTATTGAATCTTGACGCAATTTGAGTGTTCCATCGTCATTAGGAGGCCCTGAAGGCTACAATTAACTATCAGTTCTGCGTCGGATTCGAAAATCTAGATTCACAGGAGACGGACCATATGGTGCCCGAGGCAGCAATATCCCCTTGGATACAAGTCGGCTGGAGGCCGATGTATTGAATCTCGACGCAATTTGAATGTTCCATGGTCATTAGGTGGCCCTGAACGTTACAATTAACTATCAGTTTTGCGTCGGATTCGAAAATCTAGGCATACTGGAGACGCACCATAAGGTGCCCGAGGCAGCAATATCCCCATGGAGACCAGTCCGCTGGAGAACGATGTATTGAATCGCGACTCAATTTGAGTGTTCCATCGTCATTAGGAGGCCCTGAACGTTACAATTAACTATCAGTTTTGCGTAGGATTCGAAAATCTAGACTCACAGGTGAACGACCATATGGTGCCCGAAGCAGCAATAGAGCCTTGGAGACAAGTCGGCTGGAGGCTGTGGTATTGAATCTCGACGCAATTTGAATGTTCCATCGTTATTAGGAGGCCCTGAACGTTACAATTAACTATCAGTTTTGCGTCGGGTTCGAAAATCTAGACTCACAGGAGACCGATCATAAGGTGCCCGAGGCAGCAAAAGACCCAGAAGAACGATGTATTGGATCGCGACGCAATTTGAGTATTCCATCGTCATTAGAAGGCCCTGAACGTTACAATTAACTATCAGTTTTGCGTCGGATTCGAGAATCTTGACTTTCTGGAGGCAGACCATAAGGTGCCCGAGGCAGCATTATCCCCTTGGAGACCAGTCCGCTGGAGGACGATGTATTGAATCTCGACGCAATTTGACTGTTCCATCGTCATTAGGAGGCCCTGAGCGTTACAATTAACTATCATTTTAGCGTCGGATTCGAAAATCTACTCACAGGAGAACGACCATAAGGTGCTCGTGGCTGCAATAGACCCTTTCTAGACAAGTCAGCTGACGGACGATGTATTGAAACTCGACGCAATTTGAGTGTTCCATCGTCATTAGGAGGCCCTGAACGTTGCAATTAACTATCAGTTCTGAGTCGGATTCGAAAATCTAGACTCACAGGAGAACGACCATAAGGTGTCTGAGGCAGCATTAGACCCTTGTAGACAAGTCGGCTGGAGGCCGATGTATTGGATCGCGACGCAATTTGAGTGTTCCATCGTCATTAGGAGGCCCTGAACGTTACAACTAACTATCATTTTAGCGTCGGATTCGAAAATCTACTCACAGGAGAAGGATCAAATGGTGCCCGAGACAGCAGGATATAAGTCGGCCGGAGGACGATATATTGAATCTCGACGCAATTTGAGTGTTCCATCATCATTATTAGGCCCTGAACGTTACAATTAATAATGTTTTGCGTCGGATTAGAAAATCTAGACTCACAGGAGAACGACCATATATTGCCCGAGGCAGCAATAGACCCTTGGAGACAAGTCGGCTGGAGGACGATGTATCGGGTCGCGACGCAATTTGAGTGTTCCATCGTCATTAGGAGGCCCTGAACGTTACAATTAAGTATCAGTTTTGCGTCGGAGTCGAAAATATAGACTTACTGGAGACGGACCATAAGGTGCCAGAGGCAGCAATATCCCCTTGGAGAGCTGTCAGCTGGAGGACGATGTATTGAATCTTGACTCAATTTGAGTGTTCCATCGTCATTAGGAGGCCCTGAAGGCTACAATTAACTATCAGTTCTGCGTCGGATTCGGAAATCTAGACTCACAGGAGACGGACCATATGGTGCCCGAGGCAGCAATATACCCTTGGAGGTAAGTCGGCTGGTGGCTGATGTATTGAATCTCGACGCAATTTGAATGTTCCATCGTCATTAGGTGGCCCTGAACGTTACAATTAACTATCAGTTTTGCGTCGGGTTCGAGAATCTAGACTCACAGGAGAACGATCATAAGGTGCCCGAGGCAGCAAAAGACCCTTAAGTTAAGTCGGCAGAAGAACGATGTATTTTATCGCGACGCAATTTGAGTATTCCATCGTCATTAGAAGGCCCTGAACGTTACAATTAACTATCAGTTTTGCGTCGGATTCGAAAATCTTGACTTACTGGAGGCAGACCATAAGGTGCCCGAGGCAGCATTATCCCCTTGGAGACCAGTCCGCTGGAGGACGATGTATTGAATCTCGACGCAATTTGACTGTTCCATCGTCATTAGGATTAGCGTTACAATTAACTATCATTTTAGCGTCGGATTCGAAAATCTACTCACAGGAGAACGACCATAAGGTGCTCGAGGCTGCAATAGACCCTTTCTAGACAAGTCGGCTGAAGGACGATGTATTGAATCTCGACGCAATTTGAGTGTTCCATCGTCATTAGGAGGCCCTGAACGTTGCAATTAACTATCAGTTCTGCGTCTGATTCGAAAATCTAGACTTACAGGAGAACGACCATAAGGTGCCTGAGGCAGCATTAGACCCTTGGAGACAAGTCGGCTGAAGGACGATGTATTGAATCTCGACGCAATTTGAGTGTTCCATCACGACCATAAGGTGCTCGAGGCTGCAATAGACCCTTTCTAGCCAAGTCGGCTGAAGGACGATGCATTGAATATCGACGCAATTTGAGTGTTCCATCGTCATTAGGAGACCCTGAACGTTACAATTAAGTATCAGTTCTGCGTCGGATTCGAAAATCTAGACTTACTGGAGACGGACCATATGGTGCCCGAGGCAGCAATATCCCCTTGGAGTTAAGTCGGCTGGAGGCCGATGTATTGGATCGCGACGCAATTTGAGTGTTCCATCGTCATTAGAAGGCCCCGAACGTTACAATTAACTATCAGTTTCGCGTCGGATTAGAAAATCTAGACTCACAGGGGAACGACCATATGGTGCCATAGGCAGCAATAGACCCTTGGAGACAAGTCGGCTGGAGGACGATGTATTGGATCGCGACGCAATTTGAGTGTTCCATCGTCATTAGGAGGACATGAACGTTACAATTAACTATAATTTTTGCTTCGGATTCGAAAATCTAGACTCACAGGAGAACGAACATAACGTGCCCGAGGCTCCAATAGACCCTTGGAGACAAGTCGGCTGGAGGCCGATGTATTGAATCTCGATGCAATTTGAGTGTTCCATCGTCATTAGGAGGCACTGAACGTTGCAATTAACTATCAGTTCTGAGTCGGATTCGAAAATCTAGACTCACAGGAGAACGACCATAAGGTGTCTGAGGCAGCATTAGACCCTTGGAGACAAGTCGGCTGGAGGCCGATGTATTGGATCGCGACGCAATTTGAGTGTTCCATCGTCATTAGGAGGCCCTGAACGTTACAATTAACTATCAATTTTGTGTCGGATTCGGAAATCTAGACTCACAGGAGACGGACCATATGGTGCCCGAGGCAGCAATATCCCCATGGAGTTAAGTCGGCTGGAGGCCGATGTATTGAATCTCGACGCAATTTGAGTGTTCCATCGTCATTAGGAGGCCCTGAACGTTACAATTACCTATCAATTATGTGTCGGATTCGAAAATCAAGACTCACAGGAGACGGACCATATGGTGCCCGAGGCAGCAATATCCCATTGGAGTTAAGTCGGCTGGAGGCCGATGTATTGATCTCGACGCAATTTGAGTGTTCCATCGTCATTAGGAGGCACTGAAGGTTGCAATTAACTATCAGTTTAGCGTCGGATTCGAAAATCTACTCACAGGAGAAGGAACATATGGTGCCCGAGACAGCAATATCCCCTTTATATACAAGTCGGCTGGAGGACGATATATTGAATCTCGATGCAATTTGAGTGTTCCATCGTCATTAGGAGGCCCTGAACGTTACAACTAACTATCATTTTAGCGTCGGATTAAAAAATCTACTCACAGGAGGAGGATCAAATGGTGCCCGAGACAGCAGGATATAAGTCGGCCGGAGGATGATATATTGAATCTCGACGCAATTTGAGTGTTCCATCGTCATTATTAGGCCCTGAACGTTACAATTAATAATGTTTTGCGTCGGATTAGACAATCTAGACTCACAGAAGAACGACCATATATTGCCCGAGGCAGCAATAGACCCTTGGAGACAAGTCGGCTGGAGGACGATGTATCGGATCGCGATGCAATTTGAGTGTTCCATCGTCATTAGGAGGCCCTGAACGTTACAATTAACTATCAGTTTTGCGTCGGAGTCGAAAATATAGACTTACTGGAGACGGACCATAAGGTGCCCGTGGCAGCAATATCCCCTTGGGGACCTGTCAGCTGGAGGACGATGTATTGAATCTTGACGCAATTTGAGTGTTCCATCGTCATTAGGAGGCCCTGAACGTTACAATTAACTATCAGTTTTGCGTCGGATTAGAAAAATCTACACTCACAGGAGAACGACCATAAGGTGCTCGAGGCTCCAATAGACCCTTTCTAGACAAGTCGGCTGAAGGACAATGTTTTGAAACTCGACGCAATTTGAGTGTTCCATCGTCATTAGGAGGCCCTGAACGTTGCAATTAACTATCAGTTCTGCGTCGGATTCGAAGATCTAGATTCACAGGAGACGACCATAAGGTGCCCGAGGCAGCATTAGACCCTTCGAGACAAATCGGCTGAAGGACGATGTATTGAATCACGACGGTATTTGAGTGTTCCATCGTCATTAGGAGGCCCTGAGCGTTACAATTAACGATCAGTTTAGCGTCGGATTCGAAAATCTACTCACAGGAGAAGGATCATATGGTGCCCGAGACAGCAATATCCCCTGGATACAAGTCGGCCGGAGGACGATAAATTCAATTTCGATGCAATTTGAGTGTTCCATCGTCATTATTAGGCCCTGAACGTTACAATTAACAATCAGTTTTGCGTCGGATTAGTAAATCTAGACTCACAGGAGAACGAACATATGGTGCCCGAGGCAGCAATAGACCCTTGGAGATAAGTCGGCTGGAGGACGATGGATGGATTGCGACGCAATTTGAGTGTTCCATCGTCATTAGGAGGCCCTGAATATTACAATTAACTATCAGTTTTTCGTCGGATTCGAAAATCTAGACTCACTGGAGATTGACCATAAGGTGCCCGAGGCAGCAATATCCCCTTGGACACCAGTCCGCTGGAGGACGATGTATTGAATCGCGACGCAATTTGAATGTTCCATCGTCATTGGGAGGCCCTGAATGTTACAATTAAGTATCAGTTTTGCGTCAGATTCGAAAATCCTGACTCACAGGAGACGGACCACATGGTGCCCGATGCAGCAATATCCCCTTGTAGACAAGTCGGCTGGAGGTCGATGTATTGACACACGACGCAATTTGAGTGTTCCCTCGTCATTAGGAGGCGCTGAACGTTACAATTAACTATTATTTTTGCGTCGGATTCGAAAATTTAGACTCACAGGAGACGGACCATATGGTGCCCGAGGCTGCAATATCCCCTTGGAGTTAAGTCGGCTGGAGGCCGATGTATTGAATCTCGACGCAATTTGAGTGTTCCATCGTCATTAGGAGGCCCTGAACGTTACAATTAACTATCAGTTTAGCGTCGGATTTGAAAATCTACTCACAGGGGAAGGTACAAATGGTGCCCGAGACAACAAAATCCCCTTGGATACAAATCTGCTGGAGGACGATATATTGAATCTCGACGCAATTTTAGTGTTCCATCGTCATTAGGAGGCCCTGAACTTACAATTAACAATCAGTTTTGCGTCGGATTAGTAAACCTCATAGGAGAACGACCATATGGTGCCCGAGGCAGCAATAGATCCTTGGAGACAAGTCGGCTAGAGGCCGATGTATTGAATCTCGACGCAATTTGAATGTTCCATCGTCATTAGGTGGCCCTGAACGTTACAATTAACTATCAGTTTTGCGTCGGATTCGAAAATCTAGACTCACAGGAGAACGACCATAAGGTGCCTAGGCAGCAATAGACCCTTGGAGACAAGTCGGCTGAAGGACGATGTATTGAATCTCGACGCAATTTGAGTGTTCCATCGTCATTAGGGGGCGCTGAACGTTACAATTAACTATCATTTTTGCGTCGGATTCGAAAATCTAGACTCACAGGAGACGGACCATATGGTGTCCGAGGTACCAATATCCCCTTGGAGTTAAGTCGGCTGGAGGCCGATGTATTGAATCTCGACGCAATTTGAGTGTTCCATCGTCATTAGGAGGCCCTGAAGGCTACAATTAACTATCAGTTGTGCGTCGGATTTGAAAATCTAGACTCACAGGAGACGGACCATATGGTGCCCGAGACAGCAATATCCCGTTATATACAAGTCGGCTGGAGGACGAAATATTGAATCTCGATGCAATTTGAGTGTTCCATCGTCATTAGGAGGCCGTGAACGTTGCAATTAACTATCAGTTCTGCGTCGGATTCGAAAATCTAGACTCACAGGAGAACGACCATAAGGTGCCTGAGGCAGCATTAGACCCTTGGAGACAAGTCGGCTGAAGGACGATGTATTGAATCTCGACGGTATTTGAGTGTTCCATCGTCATTAGGAGGCCCTGAGCGTTACAATTAACTATCATTTTAGCATCGGATTCGAAAATCTACTCACAGGAGAAGGATCATACGGTGCCCGAGACAGCAATATACCCTGGATACAAGTCGGCCGGAGGACGATATATTCAATCTCGGTGCAATTTGAATGTTCCATCGTCATTATTAGGGCCTGAACGTCACAATTAATAATCAGTTTTTCGTCGGATTAGAAAATCTAGACTCACAGGAGAACGACCTTAAATTGCGCGAGGCAGCAATAGACCCTTGGAGACAAGTCGGCTGGAGGACGATGTATTGGATCGCGACGCAATTTGAGTGTTCCATCGTAACTGGGAGGCCCTGAACTTACAATTAACAATCAGTTTTGCGTCGGATTGGTAAATCCAGACTCACAGGAGAACGACCATAAGGTGCCTGAGGCAGCATTAGACCCTTGGAGACAAGTCGGCTGAAGGACGATGTATTGAATCTCGACGGTATTTCAGTGTTCCATCGTCATTAGGAGGCCCTGAGCGTTACAATTAACTATCATTTTAGCGTCGGATTCGAAAATCTACTAACAGGAGAAGGATCATACGGTGCCCGAGACAGCAATATCCCCTGGATACAAGTCGGCCGGAGGACGATATATTCAATCTCGATGCAATTTGAGTGTTCCATCGTCATTATTAGGCCCTGAACGTTACAATTAATAATCAGTTTTTCGTCGGATTAGAAAATCTAGACTCACAGGAGAACGACCATAAATTGCCCGAGGCAGCAATAGACCCTTGGAGACAAGTCGGCTGGAGGACGATGTATTGGATCGCGACGCAATTTGAGGGTTCCATCGTAACTAGGAGGCCCTGAACTTACAATTAACAATCAGTTTTGCGTCGGATTAGTAAATCTAGACTCACAGGAGAACGAACATATGGTGCCCGAGGCAGCAATAGACCCTTGGAGATAAGTCGGCTGGAGGACGATGGATGGATTGCGACGCAATTTGAGTGTTCAATCGTCATTAGGAGGCCCTGAACGTTACAATTAACTATCAGTTTTTCGTCGGATTCGAAAATCTAGACTCACTGGAGACTGACCATAAGGTGCCCGAGGCAGCAATATCCCCCTTGGACACCCGTCCGCTGGAGGACGATGTATTGAATCGCGACGCAATTTGAATGTTCCATCGTCATTAGGAGGCCCTGAATGTTACAATTAAATATCTGTTTCGCGTCAGATTCGAAAATCCCGACTCACAGGAGACGGACCACATGGAGCCCGATGCAGCAATATCCCCTAGTAGACAAGTCGGCTGGAGGTCAATGTATTTTCACTCGACGCAATTTGAGTGTTCCATCGTCATTAGGAGGCGCTGAACGTTACAATTAACTATCATTTTTGCGTCGGATTCGAAAATCTAGACTCACAGGAGAACGACCATATGGTGCCTGAGGCAGCATTAGACCCTTGGAGACAAGTCGGCTGAAGGACGATGTATTGAATCTCTACGGTATTTCAGTGTTCCATCGTCATTAGGAGGCCCTGAGCGTTACAATTAACTATCATTTTAGCGTCGGATTCGAAAATCTTCTAACAGGAGAAGGATCACACGGTGCCCGAAACAGCAATATCCCCTGGATACAAGTCGGCCGGAGGACGATATATTCAATCTCGGTGCAATTTGAGTGTTCCATCGTCATTAGGAGGCCCTGAACGTTGCAATTAACTATCAGTTCTGCGTCGGATTCGAAAATCTAGACTCACTGCAGAACGACCATAAGGTGCCTGAGGCAGCATTAGACCCTTGGAGACAAGTCGGCTGAAGGACGATGTATCGAATCTCGACGGTATTTGAGTGTTCCATCGTCATTAGGAGGCCCTGAGCGTTACAATTAACTATCATTTTAGCGTCGGATTCGAAAATCTACTCACAGGAGAAGGATCATACGGTGCCCGAGACAGCAATATCCCCTGGATACAAGTCGGCCGGAGGACGATATATTCAATCTCGGTGCAATTTGAGTGTTCCATCGTCATTATTAGGCCCTGAACGTTACAATTAATAATCAGTTTTTCGTCGGATTAGAAAATGTAGACTCACAGGAGAACGACCATAAATTGCCCGAGGCAGCAATAGACCCTTGGAGACAAGTCGGCTGGAGGACGATGCATTGGATCGCGACGCAATTTGAGTGTTCCATCGTAACTAGGAGGCCCTGAACTTACAATTAACAATCAGTTTTGCGTCGGATTAGTAAATCTAGACTCACAGGAGAACGAACATATGGTGCCCGAGGCAGCAATAGACCCTTGGAGATAAGTCGGCTGGAGGACGATGGATGGATTGCGACGCAATTTGAGTGTTCCATCGTCATTAGGAGGCCCTGAACGTTACAATTAACTATCAGTTTTCCGTCGGATTCGAAAATCTAGACTCACTGGAGACTGACCATAAGGTGCCCGAGGCACCAATATCCCCTTGGACACCAGTCCGCTGGAGGGCGATGTATTGAATCACGACGCAATTAGAATGTTCCATCGTCATTAGGAGGCCCTGAATGTTACAATTAAATATCAGTTTCGCGTCAGATTCGAAAATCCCGACTCACAGGAGACGGACCACATGGAGCCCGATGCAGCAATATCCCCTAGTAGACAAGTCGGCTGGAGGTCGATGTATTGACACTCGACGCAATTTGAGTGTTCCATCGTCATTAGGAGGCCTGAACGTTACAATTAACTATCATTTTTGCGTCGGATTCGAAAATCTGGACTCACAGGAGACGGACCCGAGGTAGCAATATCCCCTTGGAGTTAAGTCGGCTGGAGGTCGATGTATTGAATCTCGACGCAATTTGAGTGTTCCATCGTCATTAGGAGGACCTGAAGGCTACAATTAGCTATCAGTTGTGCGTCGGATTTGAAAATCTAGACTCACAGGAGACGGACCATATGGTGCCCGAGACAGCAATATCCCGTTATATACAAGTCGGCTGGAGGACGATATATTGAATCTCGATGCAATTTGAGTGTTCCATCGTCATTAGGAGGCCCTGAACGTTGCAATTAACTATCAGTTCTGCGTCGGATTCGAAAATCTAGACTCACAGGAGAACGACCATAAGGTGCTCGAGGCTGCAATAGTCCCTTTCTAGACAAGTCGGCTGAAGGACGATGTATTGAATCTCGACGCAATTTGAGTGATCCATCGTCATTAGGAGGCCCTGAACGTTGCAATTAACTATCAGTTCTGCGTCGGATTCGAAAATCTAGACTCACAGGAGAACGACCATAAGGTGCCTGAGGCAGCATTAGACCCTCGGAGACAAGTCGGCTGAAGGACGATGTATTGAATCTCGACGGTATTTGAGTGTTCCATCGTCATTAGGAGGCCCTGAGCGTTACAATTAACTGTCATTTTAGAGTCGGATTCGAAAATCTACTAACAGGAGAAGGATCATACGGTGCCCGAGACAGCAATATCCCCTGGATACAAGTCGGCCGGAGGACGATAAATTCAATCTCGGTGCAATTTGAGTGTTCCATCGTCATTAGGAGGCCCTGAACGTTACAATTAACTATCAGTTTTGCGTCGGATTAGAAAATCTAGACTCACAGGAGAACGACCATAAGGTGCTCGAGGCTGCAATAGACCCATTCTAGACAAGTCGGCTGAAGAACGATGTATTGAATCTCGTCGCAATTTGAGTGTTCCATCGTCATTAGGAGGCCCTGAACGTTGCAATTAACTATCAGTTCTGCGTCGGATTCGAAAATCTAGACTCACAGGAGATCGACCATAAGGTGCCTGAGGCAGCATTAGACCCTTGGAGACAAGTCGGCTGAAGGACGATGTATTGAATCTCGACGGTATTTCAGTGTTCCATCGTCATTAGGAGGCCCTGAGCGTTACAATTAACTATCATTTTAGCGTCGGATTCGAAAATCTACTCACAGGAGAAGGATCATACGGTGCCCGAGACAGCAATATCCCCTGGATACAAGTCGGCCGGAGGACGGTATATAAAATCTCGGTGCAATTTGAGTGTTCCATCGTCATTATTAGGGCCTGAACGTTACAATTAATAATCAGTTTTTCGTCGGATTAGAAAATCTAGACTCACAGGAGAACGACCTTAAATTGCGCGAGGCAGCAATAGACCTTTGGAGACAAGTCGGCTGAAGGACGATGTATTGGATCGCGACGCAATTTGAATGTTCCATCGTCATTAGGAGGCCCTGAATGTTACAATTAAATATCAGTTTAGCGTCGGATTCGAAACTCTATTCACAGGGGAAGGTACAAATGGTGCCAGACACAACAAAATCCCCTTGGATACAAGTCTGCTGGAGGACGATAAATTGAATCTCGACGCAATTTGAGTGTTCCATCGTCATTAGGAGGCCCTGAACTTACAACTAACAATCAGTTTTGCGTCGGATTAGAAAACCTCACAGGAGAACGACCATGTGGTGCCCGAGGCAGCAATAGATCCTTGGAGACAAGTCGGCTGGAGGCCGATGTATTGAATCTCGACGCAATTTGAATGTACCATCGTCATTAGGTGGGCCTGAACATTACAATTAACTATCAGTTTTGCGTCGGATTCGAAAATCTAGACTCACAGGAGAACGACCATAAGGTGCCGAGGCAGCAATAGACCCTTGGAGGCAAGTCGGCTGAAGGACGATGTATTGAATCTCGACGCAATTTGAGTGTTCCATCGTCATTAGGAGGCCCTGAACGTTACAATTAACTATCAGTTCTGCGCCGGCTTCGAAAATCTAGACTCAATCAAGAACGACCATAAGGTGCCCCGGGCAGCAATAGACCCTTGGAGACAAGTCGGCAGAAGGGCGATGTATTGAATCTCGACGGTATTTGAGTGTTCCATCGTCATTAGGAGGCCCTGAACGTTACAATTAACTATCATTTTAGCGTCGGATTCGAAAATCTACTCACAGGAGAAGGATCACATGGTGCCCGAGACAGCAATATCCCCTGGATACAAGTCGGCCGGAGGACGATATATTGAATCTCGACGAAATTATAGTATTCCATCGTCATTATTAGGCCCTGAACGTTACAATTAATAATCAGTTTTGCGTCGGAATAAAAAATCTAGACTCTCAGGAGAACGACCAAATGGTGCCCCAGGCAGCGTCAGACCATTGGAGATAAGTCGGCTGGAGGCCTATGTATTGAATCTCGACGCAATTTGAGTGTTCCATCGTCATTAGGATGCGCTGAACTTTACAATTAACTATCAGTTCCGCGTCGGATTTGAAAATCCCGACTCACAGGAGACGAACCACATGGAGCCCGAGGCAGTAATATCCCCTTGTAGACAAGTCGGCTGGAGGTCGATGTATTGACTCTCGACGCAATTTGAGTGTTCCATCGTCATTAGGAGGCCCTGAAGGCTACAATTAACTATCAGTTGTGCGTCGGATTTGAAAATCTAGACTCTCAGGAGACGGACCAATGGTGCCCGAGACAGCAATATCCCGTTATATACAAGTCGGCTGGAGGACGATATATTGAATCTCGATGCAATTTGAGTGTTCCATCGTCATTAGGAGGCCCTGAACTTACAATTAACAATCAGTTTTGCGTCGGATTAGTAAATCTAGACTCAGAGGAGAACGACCATATGGTGCCCGAGGCAGCATTAGACCCTTGGAGACAAGTCGGCTGGAGGCCGATGTATTGAATCTCGACGCAATTTGAATGTTCCATCGTCATTAGGTGGCCCTGAACGTTACAATTAACTATCAGTTTTGCGTCGGATTCGAAACTCTAGACTCACAGGAGAACGACCATAAGGTGCCTAGGCAGCAATAGACCCTTGGAGACAAGTCGGCTGAAGGACGATGAATTGAATCTCGACGTAATTTGAGTGTTCCATCGTCATTAGGATGCGCTGAACTTTACAATTAACTATCAGTTCCGCGTCGGATTTGAAAATCCCGACTCACAGGAGACGAACCACATGGAGCCCGAGGCAGTAATATCCCCGTGTAGACAAGTCGGCTGGAGGTCGATGAATTGACTCTCGACGCAATTTGAGTGTTCCATCGTCATTAGGAGGCGCTGAACGTTACAATTAACTATCATTTTTGCGTCGGATTCGAAAATCTAGACCCACAGGAGACGACCATAAGGTGCCCGAGGCAGCATTAGACCCTTGGAGACAAGTCGGCTGAAGGACGATGTATTGAATCTCGACGGTATTTGAGTGTTCCATCGTCATTAGGAGGCCCTGAGCGTTACAATTAACTATCAGTTTAGCGTCGGATTGGAAAATCTACTCACAGGAGAAGGATCATATGGTGCCCGAGACAGCAATATCCCCTGGATACAAGTCGGCCGGAGGACGATATATTCAATCTCGATGCAATTTGAGTGTTCCATCGTCATTATTAGGCCCTGAACGTTACAATTAATAATCAGTTTTTCGTCGGATTAGAAAATCTAGACTCACAGAAGAAAGACCATTAATTGCCCGAGGCAGCAATGGACCCTTGGAGACAAGTCGGCTGGAGGACGATATATTGAATCTCGACGCAATTTGAGTGTTCCATCGTCATTAGGATGCGCTGAACTTTACAATTAACTATCAGTTCCGCGTCGGATTTGAAAATCCCGACTCACAGGAGACGAACCACATGGAGCCCGAGGCAGCAATATCCCCTTGTAGACAAGACGGTTGGAGGTCGATGTTTTGACTCTCGACGCAATTTGACTGTTCCATCGTCATTAGGAGGCGCTGAACGTTACAATTAACTATCAGTTTAGCGTCGGATTCGAAACTCTACTTACAGGGGAAGGTACAAATGGTGCCCGAGACCACAATATCCCCTTGGATACAAGTCGGCTGGAGGACGATATATTGAATCTCGACGCAATTTGAGTGTTCCATCGTCATTAGGAGGCCCTGAACTTACAATTAACAATCAGTTTTGCATCGGATTAGTAAATCTAGACTCACAGGAGAACGACCATATGGTGCCCGAGGCAGCGTCAGACCATTGGAGACAAGTTGGCTGGAGTGTTCCATCGTCATTAGGATGCGCTGAACGATAGAATTAAATATCAGTTCCTCGTCGGATTCGAAAATCCCGACTCACAGGAGACCAACCACATGGAGCCCGGGGCAGCAATATCCCCTTGTAGACAAGACGGTTGGAGGTCGATGTTTTGACTCTCGACGCAATTTGACTGTTCCATCGTCATTAGGAGGCCCTGAACGTTACAATTAACTATCAGTTTCGCGTCGGATTCAAAAATCTATACTCACAGGAGACGGACCATTTGGTGCCCGAGGCAGCAATATCTCCTTCTAGCCAAGTCGGCTGGAGGACGATGTATTGTATCTCGACGCAATTTGAGTGTTCCATCGTCATTAGGTGGCCCTGAACGTTATAATTAACTATCATTTTTGCGTCGGATTCGAAAATCTAGACTCACAGGAGAAGGTTCATATGGTGCCCGAGACAAGTCGGCTGAAGGCCGATGTACGTAATCTCGACACAATTTGAGTGTTCCATCGTCATTAGGTGGCCCTGAACGTTACAATTAACTATCAGTTTAGCGTCGGATTCGAAACTCTACTTACAGGGGAAGGTACAAATGGTGCCCGAGACAACAATATCCCCTTGGATACAAGTCGGCTGGAGGACGATATATTGAATCTCGATGCAATTTGAGTGTTCCATCGTCATTAGGAGGCCCTGAACGTTGCAATTAACTATCAGTTCTGCGTCGGATTCGAAAATCTAGACTCACAGGAGAACGACCATAAGGTGCTCGAGGCTGCAATAGTCCCTTTCTAGACAAGTCGGCTGAAGGACGATGTATTGAATCTCGACGCAATTTGAGTGATCCATCGTCATTAGGAGGCCCTGAACGTTGCAATTAACTATCAGTTCTGCGTCGGATTCGAAAATCTAGACTCACAGGAGAACGACCATAAGGTGCCTGAGGCAGCATTAGACCCTCGGAGACAAGTCGGCTGAAGGACGATGTATTGAATCTCGACGGTATTTGAGTGTTCCATCGTCATTAGGAGGCCCTGAGCGTTACAATTAACTGTCATTTTAGAGTCGGATTCGAAAATCTACTAACAGGAGAAGGATCATACGGTGCCCGAGACAGCAATATCCCCTGGATACAAGTCGGCCGGAGGACGATAAATTCAATCTCGGTGCAATTTGAGTGTTCCATCGTCATTAGGAGGCCCTGAACGTTACAATTAACTATCAGTTTTGCGTCGGATTAGAAAATCTAGACTCACAGGAGAACGACCATAAGGTGCTCGAGGCTGCAATAGACCCATTCTAGACAAGTCGGCTGAAGAACGATGTATTGAATCTCGTCGCAATTTGAGTGTTCCATCGTCATTAGGAGGCCCTGAACGTTGCAATTAACTATCAGTTCTGCGTCGGATTCGAAAATCTAGACTCACAGGAGATCGACCATAAGGTGCCTGAGGCAGCATTAGACCCTTGGAGACAAGTCGGCTGAAGGACGATGTATTGAATCTCGACGGTATTTGAGTGTTCCATCGTCATTAGGAGGCCCTGAGCGTTACAATTAACTATCATTTTAGCGTCGGATTCGAAAATCTACTCACAGGAGAAGGATCATACGGTGCCCGAGACAGCAATATCCCCTGGATACAAGTCGGCCGGAGGACGGTATATAAAATCTCGGTGCAATTTGAGTGTTCCATCGTCATTATTAGGGCCTGAACGTTACAATTAATAATCAGTTTTTCGTCGGATTAGAAAATCTAGACTCACAGGAGAACGACCTTAAATTGCGCGAGGCAGCAATAGACCCTTGGAGACAAGTCGGCTGAAGGACGATGTATTGGATCGCGACGCAATTTGAATGTTCCATCGTCATTAGGAGGCCCTGAATGTTACAATTAAATATCAGTTTAGCGTCGGATTCGAAACTCTATTCACAGGGGAAGGTACAAATGGTGCCAGACACAACAAAATCCCCTTGGATACAAGTCTGCTGGAGGACGATAAATTGAATCTCGACGCAATTTGAGTGTTCCATCGTCATTAGGAGGCCCTGAACTTACAACTAACAATCAGTTTTGCGTCGGATTAGAAAACCTCACAGGAGAACGACCATATGGTGCCCGAGGCAGCAATAGATCCTTGGAGACAAGTCGGCTGGAGGCCGATGTATTGAATCTCGACGCAATTTGAATGTACCATCGTCATTAGGTGGGCCTGAACATTACAATTAACTATCAGTTTTGCGTCGGATTCGAAAATCTAGACTCACAGGAGAACGACCATAAGGTGCCGAGGCAGCAATAGACCCTTGGAGGCAAGTCGGCTGAAGGACGATGTATTGAATCTCGACGCAATTTGAGTGTTCCATCGTCATTAGGAGGCCCTGAACGTTACAATTAACTAGCAGTTCTGCGCCGGCTTCGAAAATCTAGACTCAATGGAGAACGACCATAAGGTGCCCCGGGCAGCAATAGACCCTTGGAGACAAGTCGGCAGAAGGGCGATGTATTGAATCTCGACGAAATTATAGTATTCCATCGTCATTATTAGGCCCTGAACGTTACAATTAATAATCAGTTTTGCGTCGGAATAAAAAATCTAGACTCTCAGGAGAACGACCAAATGGTGCCCCAGGCAGCGTCAGACCATTGGAGATAAGTCGGCTGGAGGCCTATGTATTGAATCTCGACGCAATTTGAGTGTTCCATCGTCATTAGGATGCGCTGAACTTTACAATTAACTATCAGTTCCGCGTCGGATTTGAAAATCCCGACTCACAGGAGACGAACCACATGGAGCCCGAGGCAGTAATATCCCCTTGTAGACAAGTCGGCTGGAGGTCGATGTATTGACTCTCGACGCAATTTGAGTGTTCCATCGTCATTAGGAGGCCCTGAAGGCTACAATTAACTATCAGTTGTGCGTCGGATTTGAAAATCTAGACTCTCAGGAGACGGACCAATGGTGCCCGAGACAGCAATATCCCGTTATATACAAGTCGGCTGGAGGACGATATATTGAATCTCGATGCAATTTGAGTGTTCCATCGTCATTAGGAGGCCCTGAACTTACAATTAACAATCAGTTTTGCGTCGGATTAGTAAATCTAGACTCAGAGGAGAACGACCATATGGTGCCCGAGGCAGCATTAGACCCTTGGAGACAAGTCGGCTGGAGGCCGATGTATTGAATCTCGACGCAATTTGAATGTTCCATCGTCATTAGGTGGCCCTGAACGTTACAATTAACTATCAGTTTTGCGTCGGATTCGAAACTCTAGACTCACAGGAGAACGACCATAAGGTGCCTAGGCAGCAATAGACCCTTGGAGACAAGTCGGCTGAAGGACGATGAATTGAATCTCGACGTAATTTGAGTGTTCCATCGTCATTAGGATGCGCTGAACTTTACAATTAACTATCAGTTCCGCGTCGGATTTGAAAATCCCGACTCACAGGAGACGAACCACATGGAGCCCGAGGCAGTAATATCCCCGTGTAGACAAGTCGGCTGGAGGTCGATGAATTGACTCTCGACGCAATTTGAGTGTTCCATCGTCATTAGGAGGCGCTGAACGTTACAATTAACTATCATTTTTGCGTCGGATTCGAAAATCTAGACCCACAGGAGACGACCATAAGGTGCCCGAGGCAGCATTAGACCCTTGGAGACAAGTCGGCTGAAGGACGATGTATTGAATCTCGACGGTATTTGAGTGTTCCATCGTCATTAGGAGGCCCTGAGCGTTACAATTAACTATCAGTTTAGCGTCGGATTGGAAAATCTACTCACAGGAGAAGGATCATATGGTGCCCGAGACAGCAATATCCCCTGGATACAAGTCGGCCGGAGGACGATATATTCAATCTCGATGCAATTTGAGTGTTCCATCGTCATTATTAGGCCCTGAACGTTACAATTAATAATCAGTTTTTCGTCGGATTAGAAAATCTAGACTCACAGAAGAACGACCATTAATTGCCCGAGGCAGCAATGGACCCTTGGAGACAAGTCGGCTGGAGGACGATATATTGAATCTCGACGCAATTTGAGTGTTCCATCGTCATTAGGATGCGCTGAACTTTATAATTAACTATCAGTTCCGCGTCGGATTTGAAAATCCCGACTCACAGGAGACGAACCACATGGAGCCCGAGGCAGCAATATCCCCTTGTAGACAAGACGGTTGGAGGTCGATGTTTTGACTCTCGACGCAATTTGACTGTTCCATCGTCATTAGGAGGCCCTGAACGTTACAATTAACTATCAGTTTCGCGTCGGATTCAAAAATCTATACTCACAGGAGACGGACCATTTGGTGCCCGAGGCAGCAATATCTCCTTCTAGCCAAGTCGGCTGGAGGACGATGTATTGTATCTCGACGCAATTTGAGTGTTCCATCGTCATTAGGTGGCCCTGAACGTTATAATAAACTATCATTTTTGCGTCGGATTCGAAAATCTAGACTCACAGGAGAAGGTTCATATGGTGCCCGAGACAAGTCGGCTGAAGGCCGATGTACGTAATCTCGACACAATTTGAGTGTTCCATCGTCATTAGGTGGCCCTGAACGTTACAATTAACTATCAGTTTAGCGTCGGATTCGAAACTCTACTTACAGGGGAAGGTACAAATGGTGCCCGAGACAACAATATCCCCTTGGATACAAGTCGGCTGGAGGACGATATATTGAATCTCGACGCAATTTGAGTGTTCCAGCGTCATTAGGAGGCCCTGAACTTACAATTAACAATCAGTTTTGCGTCGGATTAGTAAATCTCACAGGAGAACGACCATATGGTGCCCGAGGCAGCAATAGATCCTTAGAGACAAGTCGGCTGGACGCCGATGTATTGAATCTCGACGCAATTTTAATGTTCCATCGTCATTAGGTGGGCCCGAACGTTACAATTAACTATCAGTTTTGCGTCGGATTCGAAAATCTAAATTCACAGGAGAACGACAATAAGGTGCCGAGGCTGCAATAGACCCTTTCTAGACAAGTCGGCTGAAGGACGATGTATTGAATCTCGACGCAATTTCAGTGTTCCATCGTCATTAGGAGGCCCTGAACGTTACAATTAACTATCAGTTCTGCGTCGGATTCGAAAATCTAGACTCACAGGAGAACGACCATAAGGTGCCCGAGGCTTGGAGACAAGTCGGCAGAAGGACGATGTATTGACTATACACGTTAGTTGAGTGTTCCATCGTCTTTAGGAGGCCCTGAACGTTACAATTAACTATCATTTTAGCGTCGGATTCGAAAATCTACTCACAGGAGAAGGATCACATGGTGCCCGAGACAGCAATATCCCCTGGATACAAGTCGGCCGGAGGACGATATATTGAATCTCGACGCAATTATAGTGTTCCATCGTCATTATTAGGCCCTGAACGTTACAATTACTAATCAGTTTTGCGTTGGATTAGAAAATTTAGACTCACAGGAGAACGACCATATATTGCCCGAGGCAGCAATAGACCCTTGGAGACAAGTCGGCTGGAGGACGATGTATTGGATCGCGACGCAATTTGAGTGTTCCATCGTAACTAGGAGGCCCTGAACTTACAATTAACAATCAGTTTTGCGTCGGATTAGTAAATCTAGACTCACAGGAGAACGACCATATGGTGCCCGCGGCAGCGTCAGTCCATGGAGACAAGTCGGCTGGAGGCCTATGTATTGATTCTCGACGCAATTTGAGTGCTCCATCGTCATTAGGATGCGCTGAACTTTACAATTAACTATCAGTTCCGCGTCGGATTCGAAAATCCCGACTCACAGGAGACGAACCACATGGTGCCCGAGGCAGCAATTTCCCTTTGTAGACAAGTCGGCTAGAGGTCGATGTATTGACTATCGACGCAATTTGAGTGTTCCATCGTCATTAGGAGGCGCTGAACGTTACAATTAACTATCATTTTTGCGTCGGGTTCGAAAAGCTAGACTCACAGGAGAACGATCATAAGGTGCCCGAGGCAGCAAAAGACCCTTAAAGTCAGGTCGGCAGAAGAACGATGTATTGGATCGCGTCGCAATTTGAGTGTTCCATCGTCATTAGGAGGCGCTGAACGTTGCAATTAACTATCAGTTCTGCGTCGGATTCGAAAATCTAGACTCACAGGAAAACGACCATAAATTGCCCGAGGCAGCAATTGACCCTTGGAGACAAGTCGGCTGGAGGACGATGTATTGGATCGCGACGCAATTTGAGTGTTCCATCGTAACTAGGAGGCCCTGAACTTACAATTAACAATCAATTTTGCGTCGGATTAGTAAATCTAGACTCACAGGAGAACGACCATATGGTGCCCGAGGCAGCGTCAGACCATTGGAGACAAGTCGGCTGGAGTGTTCCATCGTCATTAGGATGCGCTGAACGTTAGAATTAAATATCAGTTCCGCGTCGGATTCGAAAATCCCGACTCACAGGAGACCAACCACATGGAGCCCGAGGCAGCAATATCCCCTTGTAGACAAGACGGTCGGAGGTCGATGTTTTGACTCTCGACGCAATTTGACTGTTCCATCGTCATTAGGAGGCCCTGAACGTTACAATTAACTATCAGTTTCGCGTCGGATTCAAAAATCTAGACTCACAGGAGACGGACCATTTGGTGCCCGAGGCAGCAATATCTCCTTCTAGACAAGTCGGCTGGAGGACGATGTATTGTATCTCGACGCAATTTGAGTGTTCCATCGTCATTAGGTGGCCCTGAACGTTATAATTAACTATCATTTTTGCGTCGGATTCGAAAATCTAGACTCACAGGAGAAGGTTCATATGGTGCCCGAGACAAGTCGGCTGAAGGCCGATGTACTGAATCTCGACACAATTTGAGTGTTCCATCGTCATTAGGTGGCCCTGAACGTTACAATTAACTATCAGTTTTGCGTCGGGTTTGATAATATAGACTCAGAGGAGAACGATCATAAGGTGCCCGAGGCAGCAATAGACACTTCGAGACAAGTCGGCTGGAGGACGATGAATGGATTGCGAAGCAATTTTAGTGTTCCATCGTCATTATGGGGCCCTGAACGTTACAATTAACAATCACATTGCGTCGGATTAGAAAATCTAGACTCACAGGAGAACGACCGTAAGGTGCCCGAGGCAGCAATATCCCCTTGGAGACAAGTCGACTGAAGGACGATATATTGAATGTCGACGCAATTTGACTGTTCCGTCGTCATTAGGAGGCCCTGAACGTTATAATTAACTATCAATTTAGCGTCGGATTCGAAAATCTACTCACAGGAGAAGGATCACATGGTGCCCGAGACAGCAATATCCCCTGGATACAAGTCGGCCGGAGGACGATATATTGAATCTCGACGCAATTATAGTGTTCCATCGTCATTATTAGGCCCTGAACGTTACAATTACTAATCAGTTTTGCGTTGGATTAGAAAATCTAGACTCACAGGAGAACGACCATATATTGCCCGAGGAAGCAATAGACCCTTGGAGACAAGTCGGCTGGAGGACGATGTATTGGATCGCGACGCAATTTGAGTGTTCCATCGTAACTGGGAGGCCCTGAACTTACAATTAACAATCAGTTTTGCGTCGGATTAGTAAATCTAGACTCACAGGAGAACGACCATATGGTGCCCGAGGCAGCGTCAGTCCATGGAGACAAGTCGGCTGGAGGCCTATGTATTGAATCTCGACGCAATTTGAGTGCTCCATCGTCATTAGGATGCGCTGAACTTTACAATTAACTATCAGTTCCGCGTCGGATTCGAAAATCTAGACTCACAGGAGAACGACCATAAATTGCCCGAGGCAGCAATTTCCCCTTGTAGACAAGTCGGCTGGAGGTCGATGTATTGACTCTCGACGCAATTTGAGTGTTCCATCGTCATTAGGAGGCGCTGAACGTTACAATTAACTATCATTTTTGCGTCGGGTTCGAAAAGCTAGACTCACAGGAGAACGATCATAAGGTGCCCGAGGCAGCAAAAGACCCTTAAAGTCAGGTCGGCAGAAGAACGATGTATTTGATCGCGACGCAATTTGAGTGTTCCATCGTCATTAGGAGGCGCTGAACGTTGCAATTAACTATCAGTTCTGCGTCGGATTCGAAAATCTAGACTCACAGGAGAACGACCATAAATTGCCCGAGGCAGCAATAGACCCTTGGAGACAAGTCGGCTGGAGGACGATGTATAGGATCGCGACGCAATTTGAGTGTTCCATCGTAACTAGGAGGCCCTGAACTTACAATTAACAATCAATTTTGCGTCGGATTAGTAAATCTAGACTCACAGGAGAACGACCATATGGTGCCCGAGGCAACGTCAGACCATTGGAGACAAGTCGGCTGGAGTGTTCCATCGTCATTAGGATGCGCTGAACGTTAGAATTAAATATCAGTTCCGCGTCGGATTCGAAAATCCCGACTCACAGGAGACCAACCACATGGAGCCCGAGGCAGCAATATCCCCTTGTAGACAAGACGGTTGCAGGTCAATGTTTTGACTCTCGACGCAATTTGACTGTTCCATCGTCATTAGGAGGCCCTGAATGTTACAATTAACTATCAGTTTCGCGTTGGATTCAAAAATCTAGACTCACAGGAGACGGACCATTTGGTGCCCGAGGCAGCAATATCTCCTTCTAGACGAGTCGGCTGGAGGACGATGTATTGTATCTCGACGCAATTTGAGTGTTCCATCGTCATTAGGTGGCCCTGAACGTTACAATTAACTACCAGCAATATCCCCTTGGGGACCAGTCCGCAGCTGGACGATGTATTGAATCGCGATGCAATTTGAGAGCTCCATCGTCATTAGGAGTCCCTGAACGCTACAATTCACTATCAGTATCGCGTCTGATTCGAAAATCCCGACTCACAGGAGACGAACCACATGGAGCCCGAGGCAGCAATATCCCCTTGGAGACAAGTCGACTGAAGGACGATATATTGAATCTCGACGCAATTTGACTGTTCCGTCGTCATTAGGAGGCCCTGAACGTTACAATTAACTATCAGTTTCGCGTCGGATTCAAAAATCTAGACTCACAGGAGACGGACCATTTGGTGCCCGAGGCAGCAATATTCCCTGGGAGACGTGTCCGCTGGAGGACGATGTATTGAATCTCGACGCAATTTGAGTGTTCCATCGTCATTAGGAGGCCCTGAAGGCTACAATTAACTATCAGTTCTGCGTCGGATTTGATAATCTAGACTCACAGGAGACGGACCATATGGTGCGCGAGACAGCAATATCCCCTTATATACAAGTCGGCTGGAGCACGATGTATTGAATCTCGACGCAATTTGAGTGTTCCATCGTCATTAGGAGGCCAAAAACGTTACAATTATCTATCAGTTTTGCGTCTGATTAGAAAATCTACACTCACAGGAGAACGACCATAAGGTGCTCGAGGCTGCAATAGACCCTTTCTAGACAAGTCGGCTGAAGGACGATGTATTGAATCTCGACGCAATTTGAGTGTTCCATCGTCATTAGGAGGCCCTGAACGTTGCAATTAACTATCAGTTCTGCGTCGGATTCGAAAATCTAGACTCACAGGAGACGACCGTAAGTTGCCCGAGGCAGCATTAGACCCTTAGAGACAAGTCGGCTGAAGGACGATGTATTGAATCTCGACGCAATTTGAGTGTTTCATCGCCATCAGGAGGCCCTGAACTTACAATTAACAATCACTTTTGCGTCGGATTAGTAAACCTCACAGGAGAACGACCATATGGTGAACGAGGCAGCAATAGATCCTTGGAGACAAGTCAGCTGGAGGCCGATGAATTGAATCTCGACGCAATTTGAATGTTCCATCGTCATTAAGTGGGCCTGAACGTTACAATTAACTATCAGTTTTGCGTCGGATTCGAAAATCTAGACTCACAGGAGAACGACCATAAGGTGCCGAGGCAGCAATAGACCCTTGGAGACAAGTCAGCTGAAGGACGATGTATTGAATCTCGACGCAATTTGAGTGTTCCATCGTCATTAGGAGGCCCTGAACGTTACAATTAACAATCAGTTTTGCGTCGGATTAGAAAATCTAGACTCACAGGAGAACGACCGTAAGGTGCTCGAAGCTGCAATAGACCCTTTCTAGATAAGTCGGCTGAAGGACGATGTATTGAATCTCGACGCAATTTGAGTGTTCCATCGTCATCAGGAGGCCCTGAAAGTTACAATTAACTGTCAGTTCTGCGTCGGCTTCGAAAATCTAGACTCACAGAAGAACGACCATAAGGTGCCCGAGGCAGCAATAGACCCTTGGAGACAAGTCGGCAGAAGCGCGATGTATTGAATCTCGACGGTATTTGTGTGTTCCATCGTCATTAGGAGGCCCTGAACGTTACAATTAACTATCATTTTAGCGTCGGATTCGATAATCTACTCACAGGAGGAGGATCACATGGTGCCCGAGACAGCAATATCCCCTGGATACAAGTCGGCCGGAGGACGATATATTGAATCTCGACGCAATTATAGTGTTCCATCGTCATTATTAGGCCCTGAACGTTACAATTAATAATCAGTTTTGCGTCGGATTAAAAAATCTAGACTCACAGGAGAACGACCATATATTGCCCGAGGCAGCGATAGACCCTTGGAGACAAGTCGGCTGGAGGTCGGTGTATTGAATCTCGACGCAATTGGAGTGTTCCATCGTCATTAGGAGGCCCTGAACGTTACAATTAACAATCAGTTTTGCGTCGGATAGAAAATCTAGACTCACAGGAGAACGACCATAAGGTGCCCGAGGCAGCAATATCCCCTTGGACACCAGTCCGCTGGAGGACGATGTATTGGATCGCGACGCAATTTGAATGTTCCATCGTCATTAGGAGGCCCTGAATGTTACAATTAAATATCAGTTTAGCGTCGGATTCGAAAATCTACTCACAGGGGAAGGTACAAATGGTGCACGAGACAACAATATCCCCTTGGATACAAGTCTGCTGGAGGACGATATATTGAATCTCGACGCAATTTGAGTGTTCCATCGTCATTAGGAGGCCCTGAAGGCTACAATTAACTATCAGTTGTGCGTCGGATTTGAAAATCTAGACTCACAGGAGACGGACCCTATGGTTCCCGAGACAGCAATATCCCGTTATATACAAGTCGGCTGGAGGACGATTTATTGAATCTCGATGCAATTTGAGTGTTCCATCGTCATTAGGAGGCCCTGAACTTACAATTAACAATCAGTTTTGCGTCGGATTAGTAAATCTAGACTCAGAGGAGAACGACCATATGGTGCCCGAGGCAGCAATAGACCCTTGGAGACAAGTCGGCTGGAGGCCGATGTATTGAATCTCGACGCAATTTGAATGTTCCATCGTCATTAGGTGGCCCTGAACGTTACAATTAACTATCAGTTTTACGTCGGGTTCGAAAATCTAGACTCACAGGAGAACGATCATAAGGTGCCCGAGGCAGCAAAAGACCCTTAAAGTCAAGTCGGCAGAAGAACGATGTATTGGATCGCGACGCAATTTGAATGTTCCATCGTCATGAGGAGGCCCTGAATGTTACAATTAAATATCAGTTTAGCGTCGGATTCGAAAATCTACGCACAGGGGAAGGTAGAAATGGTGCACGAGACAACAATATCCCCTTGGATACAAGTCTGCAGGAGGACGATATATTGAATCTCGACGCAATTTGAGTGTTCCATCGTCATTAGGAGGCCCTGAACGTTACAATTAACAATCAGTTTTGCGTCGGATTAGAAAATCTAGACTCACAGGAGAACGACCATAAGGTGCCGAGGCAGCAATTGACCCTTGGAGACAAGTCGGCTGAAGGACGATGTATTGAATCTCGACGCAATTTGAGAGTTCCATCGTCATTAGGAGGCCCTGAAGGCTACAATTAACTATCAGTTGTGCGTCGGATTTGAAAATCTAGACTCACAGGAGACGGATCATATGGTGCCCGAGACAGCAATATCCCGTTATATACAAGTCGGCTGGAGGACGATTTATTGAATCTCGATGCAATTTGAGTGTTCCATCGTCATTAGGAGGCCCTGAACTTACAATTAACAATCAGTTTTGCGTCGGATTAGTATATCTAGACTCAGAGGAGAACGACCATATGGTGCCCGAGGCAGCAATAGACCCTTGGAGACAAGTCGGCTGGAGGCCGATGTATTGAATCTCGACGCAATTTGAATGTCCCATCGTCATTAGGTGGCCCTGAACGTTACAATTAACTATCAGTTTTGCGTCGGGTTCGAAAATCTAGACTCACAGGAGAACGACCATAAGGTGCTCGAGGCTGCAATAGACCCTTTCTAGACAAGTCGGCTGAAGGACGATGTATTGAATCTCGACGCAATTTGAGTGTTCCATCGTCATTAGGAGGCCCTGAACGTTGCAATTAACTATCAGTTCTGCGTCGGATTCGAAAATCTAGACTCACAGGAGAACGACCATAAGGTGCCTGAGGCAGCATTAGACCCTTGGAGACAAGTCGGCTGAAGGACGATGTATTGAATATCGACGGTATTTGAGTGTTCCATCGTCATTAGGAGGCCCTGAGCGTTACAATTAACTATCATTTTAGCGTCGGATTCGAAAATCTACTCACAGGAGAAGGATCATACGGTGCCCGAGACAGCAGTATCCCCTGGATACAAGTCGGCCGGAGGACGATATACTCAATCTCGGTGCAATTTGAGTGTTCCATCGTCATTATTAGGGCCTGAACGTTACAATTAATAATCAGTTTTTCGTCGGATTAGAAAATCTAGACTCACAGGAGAACGACCTTAAATTGCTTGAGGCAGCAATAGACCCTTGGAGACAAGTCGGCTGGAGGACGATGTATTGGATCGCGACGCAATTTGAGTGTTCCATCGTAACTAGGAGGCCCTGAACTTACAATTAACAATCAGTTTTGCGTCGGATTAGTAAATCTAGACTCACAGGAGAACGACCATATGGTGCCCGAGGCAGCATCAGACCATTGGAGACAAGTCGGCTAGAGTGTTCCATCGTCATTAGGATACGCTGAACGTTACAATTAACTATCAGTTTAGCGTCGGATTCGAAAATCTACTTACAGGGGAAGGTAAAAATGGTGCCCGAGACAACAATATCCCCTTGGATACAAGTCGGCTGGAGGCCGATGTATTGGATCGCGACGCAATTTGAGTGTTCGATCGTCATTAGGAGGCCCTGAACGTTACAATTAACTATCAATTTTGCGTCGGATTCGAAAATCTAGACTCACAGGAGACGGAACATATGGTGCCCGAGGCAGCAATATCCCCTTGGACTTAAGTCGGCTGGAGGCCGATGTATTGAATCTCGACGCAATTTGAGTGTTCCATCACGACCATAAGGTGCTCGAGGCAGCAATAGACCCTTGGAGACAAGTCGGCTGGAGGCCGATGTATTGAATCTCGACGCAATTTGAATGTTCCATCGTCATTAGGTGGCCCTGAACGTTACAATTAACTATCAGTTTTGCGTCGGGTTCGAAAATCTAGACTCACAGGAGAACGATCATAAGGTGCCCGAGGCAGCAAAAGACCCTTAAAGTGAAGTCGGCAGAAGAACGATGTATTGGATCGCGACGCAATTTGAGTGTTCCATCGTCATTAGAAGGCCCTGAACGTTACAATTAACTATCAGTTTTGCGTCGGATTCGAAAATCTTGACTTACTGGAGGCAGACCATAAGGTGCCCGAGGCAGCATTATCCCCTTGGAGACCAGCCGCTGGAGGACGATGTATTGAATCTCGACGCAATTTGACTGTTCCATCGTCATTAGGAGGCCCTGAGCGTTACAATTAACTATCATTTTAGCGTCGGATTCGAAAATCTACTCACAGGAGAAAGACCATAAGGTGCTCGAGGCTGCAATAGACCCTTTCTAGACAAGTCGGCTGAAGGACGATGTATAGAATCTCGACGCAATTTGAGTGTTCCATCGTCAATAGGTGGCCCTGAACGTTACAATTAACTATCAGTTTTGCGTCGGGTTCGAAAATCTAGACTCACAGGAGAACGATCATAAGGTGCCCGAGGCAGCAAAAGACCCTTAAAGTCAAGTCGGCAGAAGAACGATGTATGGGATCGCGACGCAATTTGAGTATTCCATCGTCATTAGAAGGCCCTGAACGTTACAATTAACTATCAGTTTTGCGTCGGATTCAAAACTCTTGACTTTCTGTAGGCAGACCATAAGGTGCCCGAGGCTTGGAGACAAGTCGGCTGAAGGACGATGTATTGAATCTCGACGGTATTTGAGTGTTCCATCGTCATTAGGAGGCCCTGAGCGTTACAATTAACTATCATTTTAGCGTCGGATTCGAAAATCTACTAACAGGAGAAGGATCATACGGTGCCCGAGACAGCAATATCCCCTGGATACAAGTCGGCCGGAGGACGATATATTCAATCTCGGTGCAATTTGAGTGTTCCATCGTCATTAGGAGGCCCTGAACGTTACAATTAACTATCAGTTTTGCGTCGGATTAGAAAATCTAGACTCACAGGAGAACGACCGTAAGGTGCTCGAGGCTGCAATAGAGCCTTTCTAGAAAAGTCGGCTGAAGGACGATGTATTGAATCTCGACGCAATTTGAGTGTTCCATCGTCATTAGGAGGCCCTGATCGTTGCAATTAACTATCAGTTCTCCGTCGGATACGAAAATCTAGACTCACAGGAGAACGACCATAAGGTGCCTGAGGCAGCATTAGACCCTTGGAGACAAGTCGGCTGAAGGACGATGTATTGAATCTCGACGGTATTTGAGTGTTCCATCGTCATTAGGAGGCCCTGAGCGTTACAATTAACTATCATTTTAGCGTCGGATTCGAAAATCTACTCACAGGAGAAGGATCATACGGTGCCCGAGACAGCAATATCCCCTGGATACAAGTCGGCCGGAGGACGATATATTCAATCTCGGTGCAATTTGAGTGTTCCATCGTCATTATTAGGGCCTGAACGTTACAATTAATAATCAGTTTTTCGTCGGATTAGAAAATCTAGACTCACAGGAGAACGACCTTAAATTGCTTGAGGCAGCAATAGACCCTTGGAGACAAGTCGGCTGGAGGACGATGTATTGGATCGCGACGCAATTTGAGTGTTCCATCGTAACTAGGAGGCCCTGAACTTACAATTAACAATCAGTTTTGCGTCGGATTAGTAAATCTAGACTCACAGGAGGACGACCATAAGGTGCCCGAGGCAGCATCAGACCATTGAAGACAATTCGGCTGGAGTGTTCCATCGTCATTAGGATACGCTGAACGATACAATTAACTATCAGTTTAGCGTCGGATTCGAAAATCTACTTACAGGGGAAGGTAAAAATGGTGCCCGAGACAACAATATCCCCTTGGATACAAGTCGGCTGGAGGACGATATATTGAATCTCGACGCAATTTGAGTGTTCCATCGTCATTAGGAGGCCCTGAACTTACAATTAACAATCAGTTTTGCGTCGGATTAGTAAATCTCACAGGAGAACGACCATATGGTGCCCGAGGCAGCAATAGACCCTTGGAGACAAGTCGGCTGGAGGCCGATGTATTGGATCGCGACGCAATTTGAGTGTTCCATCGTCATTAGGAGGCCCTGAACGTTACAATTAACTATCAATTTTGCGTCGGATTCGAAAATCTAGACTCACAGGAGACGGACCATATGGTGCCCGAGGCAGCAATATCCCCTTGGAGTTAAGTCGGCTGGAGGCCGATGTTTTGAATCTCGACGCAATTTGAGTGTTCCATCACGACCATAAGGTGCTCGAGGCTGCAATAGACCCTTTCTAGACAAGTCGGCTCAAGGACGATGCATTGAATCTCGACGCAATTTGAGTGTTCCATCGTCATTAGGAGGCCCTGAACGTTACAATTAAGTATCAGTTCTGCGTCGGATTCGAAGATCTAGACTCACAGGAGAACGACCATAAGGTACCCGAGGCATCAATACACCCTTGGAGACAAGTCGGCAGAAGGACGATGTATTGAATCTCGACGGTATTTGTGTGTTCCATCGTCATTAGGAGGCCCTGAACGTTACAATTAACTATCATTTTAGCGTCGGATTCGAAAATCTACTCACAGTAGAAGGATCACATGGTGCCCGAGACAGCAATATCCCCTGGATACAAGTCGGCCGGAGGACGATATATTGACTCTCGACGCAATTTGAGTGTTCCATCGTCATTAGGAGGCCCTGAAGGCTACAATTAACTATCAGTTGTGCGTCGGATTTGAAAATCTAGACTCACAGGAGACGGACCATATGGTGCCCGAGACAGCAATATCCCGTTATATACAAGTCGGCTGGAGGACGATTTATTGAATCTCGATGCAATTTGAGTGTTCCATCGTCATTAGGAGGCCCTGAACTTATAATTAACAATCAGTTTTTCGTCGGATTAGTAAATCTAGACTCAGAGGAGAACGACCATATGGTGCCCGAGGCAGCAATAGACCCTTGGAGACAAGTCTGCTGGAGGCCGATGTATTGAATCTCGACGCAATTTGAATGTTCCATCGTCATAAGGTGGCCCTGAACGTTACAATTAACTATCAGTTTTGCGTCGGGTTCGAAAATCTAGACTCACAGGAGAACGATCATAAGGTGCCCGAGGCAGCAAAAGACCCTTAAAGTCAAGTCGGCAGAAGAACGATGTATTGGATCGCGACGCAATTTGTGTTTTCCATCGTCATTAGAACGCCCTGAACGTTACAATTAACTATCAGTTTTGCGTCGGATTCGAAAATCTTGACTTACTGGAGGCAGACCATAAGGTGCCCGAGGCAGCATTATCCCCTTGGAGACCAGCCGCTGGAGGACGATGTATTGAATCTCGACGCAATTTGACTGTTCCATCGTCATTAGGAGGCCCTGAGCGTTACAATTAACTTTCAGTTTTGCGTCGGATTCGAAAATCTACTCACAGGAGAACGACCATAAGGTGCTCGAGGCTGCAATAGACCCTTTCTAGACAAGTCGGCTGAAGGACGATGTATTGAATCTCGACGCAATTTGAGTGTTCCATCGTCATTAGGTGGCCCTGAACGTTACAATTAACTTTCAGTTTTGCGTCGGGTTCGAAAATCTAGACTCACAGGAGAACGATCATAAGGTGCCCGAGGCAGCAAAAGACCCTTAAAGTCAAGTCGGCAGAAGAACGATGTATGGGATCGCGACGCAATTTGAGTATTCCATCGTCATTAGAAGGCCCTGAACGTTACAATTAACTATCAGTTTTGCGTCGGATTCAAAAATCTTGACTTACTGTAGGCAGACCATAAGGTGCCCGAGGCAGCATTATCCCCTTGGAGACAAGTCGGCTGAAGGACGATGTATTGAATCTCGACGGTATTTGAGTGTTCCATCGTCATTAGGAGGCCCTGAGCGTTACAATTAACTATCATTTTAGCGTCGGATTCGAAAATCTACTAACAGGAGAAGGATCATACGGTGCCCGAGACAGCACTATCCCCTGGATACAAGTCGGCCGGAGGACGATATATTCAATCTCGGTGCAATTTGAGTGTTCCATCGTCATTAGGAGGCCCTGAACGTTACAATTAACTATCAGTTTTGCGTCGGATTAGAAAATCTAGACTCACAGGAGAACGACCATAAGGTGCTCGAGGCTGCAATAGACCCTTTCTAGACAAGTCGGCTGAAGGACGATGTATTGAATCTCGACGCAATTTGAGTGTTCCATCGTCATTAGGAGGCCCTGAACGTTGCAATTAACTATCAGTTCTGCGTCGGATACGAAAATCTAGACTCACAGGAGAACGATCATAAGGTGCCTGAGGCAGCATTAGACCCTTGGAGACAAGTCGGCTGAAGGACGATGTATTGAATCTCGACGGTATTTGAGTGTTCCATCGTCATTAGGAGGCCCTGAACGTTACAATTAACTATCATTTTAGCGTCGGATTCGAAAAGGAGAAGGAGAAGGATCATACGGTGCCCGAGACAGCAATATCCCCTGGATACAAGTCGGCCGGAGGACGATATATTCAATCTCGGTGCAATTTGAGTGTTCCATCGTCATTATTAGGGCCTGAACGTTACAATTAATAATCAGTTTTTCGTCGGATTAGAAAATCTAGACTCACAGGAGAACGACCTTAAATTGCTTGAGGCAGCAATAGACCCTTGGAGACAAGTCGGCTGGAGGACGATGTATAGGATCGCGACGCAATTTGAGTGTTCCATCGTTACTAGGAGGCCCTGAACTTACAATTAACAATCAGTTTTGCGTCGGATTAGTAAATCTAGACTCACAGGAGAACGACCATAAGGTGCCCGAGGCAGCATCAGACCATTGGAGACAAGTCGGCTGGAGTGTTCCATCGTCATTAGGATACGCTGAACGTTACAATTAACTATCAGTTTAGCGTCGGATTCGAAAATCTACTTACAGGGGAAGGTAAAAATGGTGCCCGAGACAACAATATCCCCTTGGATACAAGTCGGCTGGAGGACGATATATTGAATCTCGACGCAATTTGAGTGTTCCATCGTCATTAGGAGGCCCTGAACTTACAATTAACAATCAGTTTTGCGTCGGATTAGTAAATCTCACAGGAGAACGACCATATGGTGCCCGAGGCAGCAATAGACCCTTGGAGACAAGTCGGCTGGAGGCCGATGTATTGGATCGCGACGCAATTTGAGTGTTCCATCGTCATTAGGAGGCCCTGAACGTTACAATTAACTATCAATTTTGCGTCGGATTCGAAAATCTAGACTCACAGGAGACGGACCATATGGTGCCCGAGGCAGCAATATCCCCTTGGAGTTAAGTCGGCTGGAGGCCGATGTTTTGAATCTCGACGCAATTTGAGTGTTCCATCACGACCATAAGGTGCTCGAGGCTGCAATAGACCCTTTCTAGACAAGTCGGCTGAAGGACGATGCATTGAATCTCGACGCAATTTGAGTGTTCCAGCGTCATTAGGAGGCCCTGAACGTTACAATTAACTATCAGTTTTGCGTCGGGTTCCAAAATCTAGACTGACAGGAGAACGATCATAAGGTGCCCGAGGCAGCAAAAGACCCTTAAAGTCAAGTCGGCAGAAGAACGATGTATTGGATCGCGACGCAATTTGAGTGTTCCATCGTCATTAGAAGGCCCTGAACGTTACAATTAACTGTCAGTTTTGCGCCGGATTCGAAAATCTTGTCTTACTGGAGGCAGACCATAAGGTGCCCGACGCAGCATTATCCCCCTGGAGACCAGTCCGCTGGAGGACGATGTATTGAATCTCGACGCAATTTGACTGTTCCATCGTCATTAGGAGGCCCTGAGCGTTACAATTAACAATCAGTTCCGCGTCGGATTCGAAAATCCCGACTCACAGGAGACGAACCACATGGAGCCCGAGGCAGCAATATCCGCTTGTAGACAAGTCGGCTGGAGGTCGATGTATTGACTCTCGACGCAATTTGAATGTTCCATCGTCATTAGGTGGCTCTGAACGTTACAATTAACTATCAGTTTTGCGTCGGGTTCGAAAATCTAGACTCACAGGAGAACGATCATAAGGTGCCCGAGGCAGCAAAAGACCCTTAAAGTCAAGTCGGCAGAAGAACGATGTATTGGATCGCGACGCAACTTGAGTGTTCGATCGTCATTAGGAGGCCCTGAACGTTACAATTAACTATCAGTTCTGCGTCGGATTCGAAAATCTAGACTCACAGGAGAACGACCATAAGGTGCCCGAGGCAGCATTAGACCCTTGGGGACAAGTCGGCTGAAGGACGATGTATTGAATCTCGACGGTATTTGACTGTTCCATCGTCATTAGGAGGCCCTGAGCGTTACAATTAACTATCAGATTCGCGTCGGATTCAAAAATCTAGACTCACAGGAGACGGACCATTTGGTGCCCGAGGCAGCAATATCTCCTTCTAGACAAGTCGGCTGGAGGACGATGTATTGTATCTCGACACAATTTGAGTGTTCCATCGTCATTAGGTGGCCCTGAACGTTACAATTAACTATCAGTTTTGCGTCGGGTTCGAAAATATAGACTCACAGGGGAACGACCATAAGGTGCCCGAGGCAGCATTAGCCCCTTGGGGACAAGTCGGCTGAAGGACGATGTATTGAATCTCGACGCAATTTGACTGTTCCATCGTCATTATGAGGCCCTGAGCGTTACAATTAACTATCATTTTAGCGTCGGATTCGAAAATCTACTCACAGGAGAACGACCATAAGGTGCTCGAGGCTGCAATAGACCCTTTCTAGACAAGTCGGCTGAAGGACGATGTATTGAATCTCGACGCAATTTGAGTGTTCCATCGTCATTAGGAGGCCCTGAACGTTGCAATTAACTATCAGTTCTGCGTCTGATTCGAAAATCTAGACTTACAGGAGAACGACCATAAGGTGCCTGAGGCAGCATTAGACCCTTGGAGACAAGTCGGCTGAAGGACGATGTATTGAATCTCGACGCAATTTGAGTGTTCCATCACGACCATAAGGTGCTCGAGGCTGCAATACACCCTTTCTAGCCAAGTCGGCTGAAGGACGATGCATTGAATATCGACGCAATTTGAGTGTTCCATCGTCATTAGGAGACCCTGGTCGTTACAATTAAGTATCAGTTCTGCGTCGGATTCGAAAATCTAGACTCACAGGAGAACGACCATAAGGTGCCCGAGGCATCAATAGACCCTTGGAGACAAGTCGACAGAAGGACGATGTATTGAATCTCGACGGTATTTGTGTGTTCCATCGTCATTAGGAGGCCCTGAACGTTACAATTAACTATCATTTTAGCGTCGGATTCGAAAATCTACTCACAGGAGAAGGATCACATGGTGCCCGAGACAGCAATATCCCCTGGATACAAGTCGGCCGGAGGACGATATATTGAATCTCGACGCAATTATAGTGTTCCATCGTCATTATTAGGCCCTGAACGTTACAATTAATAATCAGTTTTGCGTCGGATTAGAAAATCTAGACTCACAGGGGAACGACCATATATTGCCCGAGGCAGCAATAGACCCTTGGAGACAAGTCGGCTGGAGGACGATGGATGGATTGCGACGCAATTTTAGTGTTCCATCGTCATTAGGAGGCCCTGAATATTACAATTAACTGTCGGTTTTTCGTCGGATTCGAAAATCTAGACTCACTCTAGACTGACCCCAAGGTGCCCGAGGCAGCAATATCCCCTTGGACACCAGTCCGCTGGAGGACGATGTATTGAATCGCGATGCAATTTGAATGTTCCATCGTCATTAGGAGGCCCTGAATTTTACAATTAAATCTCAGTTTCGCGTCGGATTAGAAAATCTAGACTCACAGGGGAACGACCATATGGTGCCCGAGGCAGCAATAGACCCTTGGAGACAAGTCGGCTGGAGGACGATGTATTGGATCGCGACGCAATTTGAGTGTTCCATCGTCTTTAGGAGGACATGAACGTTACAATTAACTATAATTTTTGCTTAGGATTCGAAAATCTAGACACGCAGGAGAACGAACATAAGGTGCCCGAGGCTCCAATAGTCCCTTGGAGACAAGTCGGCTGGAGGACGATGTATTGTATCTCGACGCAATTTGAGTGCTCTAACGTCATTAGGAGTGGCTGAACGTTACAATTCACTATCATTTTTGCGTCGTATTCGAAAATCTAGACTCACAGGAGAAGGTTCATATGGTGTCCGAGACAGCAATATCCCCTTGGAGACAAGTCGGCTGGAGGCCGATGTATTGAATCTCGACGCAATTTGAGTGTTCCATCGTCATTAGGAGGCACTGAACGTTGCAATTAACTATCAGTTTAGCGTCGGATTCGAAAATCTACTCACAGGAGAAGGAACATATGGTGCCCGAGACAGCAATATCCCCTTTATATACAAGTCGGCTGGAGGACGATATATTGAATCTCGATGCAATTTGAGTGTTCCATCGTCATTAGGAGGCCCTGAACGTTACAACTAACTATCATTTTAGCGTCGGATTCGAAAATCTACTCACAGGAGAAGGATCAAATGGTGCCCGAGACAGCAGGATATAAGTCGGCCGGAGGACGATATATTGAATCTCGACGCAATTTGAGTGTTCCATCGTCATTATTAGGCCCTGAACGTTACAATTAATAATGTTTTGTGTCGGATTAGAAAATCTAGACTCACAGGAGAACGACCATATATTGCCCGAGGCAGCAATAGACCCTTGGAGACAAGTCGGCTGGAGGACGATGTATCGGATCGCGACGCAATTTGAGTGTTCCATCGTCATTAGGAGGCCCTGATCGTTACAATTAACTATCAGTTTTGCGTCGGAGTCGAAAATATAGACTTACTGGAGACGGACCATAAGGTGCCCGAGGCAGCAATATCTCTTGGAGACCTGTCAGCTGGAGGACGATGTATTAAATCTTGACGCAATTTGAGTGTTCCATCGTCATTAGGAGGCCCTGAAGGCTACAATTAACTATCAGTTCCGCGTCGGATTCGAAAATCCCGACTCACAGGAGACGAACCACATGGAGCCCGAGGCAGCAATATCCGCTTGTAGACAAGTCGGCTGGAGGTCGATGTATTGACTCTCGACGCAATTTGAATGTTCCATCGTCATTAGGTGGCTCTGAACGTTACAATTAACTATCAGTTTTGCGTCGGGTTCGAAAATCTAGACTCACAGGAGAACGATCATAAGGTGCCCGAGGCAGCAAAAGACCCTTAAAGTCAAGTCGGCAGAAGAACGATGTATTGGATCGCGACGCAACTTGAGTGTTCGATCGTCATTAGGAGGCCCTGAACGTTACAATTAACTATCAGTTCTGCGTCGGATTCGAAAATCTAGACTCACAGGAGAACGACCATAAGGTGCCCGAGGCAGCATTAGACCCTTGGGGACAAGTCGGCTGAAGGACGATGTATTGAATCTCGACGGTATTTGACTGTTCCATCGTCATTAGGAGGCCCTGAGCGTTACAATTAACTATCAGATTCGCGTCGGATTCAAAAATCTAGACTCACAGGAGACGGACCATTTGGTGCCCGAGGCAGCAATATCTCCTTCTAGACAAGTCGGCTGGAGGACGATGTATTGTATCTCGACACAATTTGAGTGTTCCATCGTCATTAGGTGGCCCTGAACGTTACAATTAACTATCAGTTTTGCGTCGGGTTCGAAAATATAGACTCACAGGGGAACGACCATAAGGTGCCCGAGGCAGCATTAGCCCCTTGGGGACAAGTCGGCTGAAGGACGATGTATTGAATCTCGACGCAATTTGACTGTTCCATCGTCATTATGAGGCCCTGAGCGTTACAATTAACTATCATTTTAGCGTCGGATTCGAAAATCTACTCACAGGAGAACGACCATAAGGTGCTCGAGGCTGCAATAGACCCTTTCTAGACAAGTCGGCTGAAGGACGATGTATTGAATCTCGACGCAATTTGAGTGTTCCATCGTCATTAGGAGGCCCTGAACGTTGCAATTAACTATCAGTTCTGCGTCTGATTCGAAAATCTAGACTTACAGGAGAACGACCATAAGGTGCCTGAGGCAGCATTAGACCCTTGGAGACAAGTCGGCTGAAGGACGATGTATTGAATCTCGACGCAATTTGAGTGTTCCATCACGACCATAAGGTGCTCGAGGCTGCAATACACCCTTTCTAGCCAAGTCGGCTGAAGGACGATGCATTGAATATCGACGCAATTTGAGTGTTCCATCGTCATTAGGAGACCCTGGTCGTTACAATTAAGTATCAGTTCTGCGTCGGATTCGAAAATCTAGACTCACAGGAGAACGACCATAAGGTGCCCGAGGCATCAATAGACCCTTGGAGACAAGTCGACAGAAGGACGATGTATTGAATCTCGACGGTATTTGTGTGTTCCATCGTCATTAGGAGGCCCTGAACGTTACAATTAACTATCATTTTAGCGTCGGATTCGAAAATCTACTCACAGGAGAAGGATCACATGGTGCCCGAGACAGCAATATCCCCTGGATACAAGTCGGCCGGAGGACGATATATTGAATCTCGACGCAATTATAGTGTTCCATCGTCATTATTAGGCCCTGAACGTTACAATTAATAATCAGTTTTGCGTCGGATTAGAAAATCTAGACTCACAGGGGAACGACCATATATTGCCCGAGGCAGCAATAGACCCTTGGAGACAAGTCGGCTGGAGGACGATGGATGGATTGCGACGCAATTTTAGTGTTCCATCGTCATTAGGAGGCCCTGAATATTACAATTAACTGTCGGTTTTTCGTCGGATTCGAAAATCTAGACTCACTCTAGACTGACCCCAAGGTGCCCGAGGCAGCAATATCCCCTTGGACACCAGTCCGCTGGAGGACGATGTATTGAATCGCGATGCAATTTGAATGTTCCATCGTCATTAGGAGGCCCTGAATTTTACAATTAAATCTCAGTTTCGCGTCGGATTAGAAAATCTAGACTCACAGGGGAACGACCATATGGTGCCCGAGGCAGCAATAGACCCTTGGAGACAAGTCGGCTGGAGGACGATGTATTGGATCGCGACGCAATTTGAGTGTTCCATCGTCTTTAGGAGGACATGAACGTTACAATTAACTATAATTTTTGCTTAGGATTCGAAAATCTAGACACGCAGGAGAACGAACATAAGGTGCCCGAGGCTCCAATAGTCCCTTGGAGACAAGTCGGCTGGAGGACGATGTATTGTATCTCGACGCAATTTGAGTGCTCTAACGTCATTAGGAGTGGCTGAACGTTACAATTCACTATCATTTTTGCGTCGTATTCGAAAATCTAGACTCACAGGAGAAGGTTCATATGGTGTCCGAGACAGCAATATCCCCTTGGAGACAAGTCGGCTGGAGGCCGATGTATTGAATCTCGACGCAATTTGAGTGTTCCATCGTCATTAGGAGGCACTGAACGTTGCAATTAACTATCAGTTTAGCGTCGGATTCGAAAATCTACTCACAGGAGAAGGAACATATGGTGCCCGAGACAGCAATATCCCCTTTATATACAAGTCGGCTGGAGGACGATATATTGAATCTCGATGCAATTTGAGTGTTCCATCGTCATTAGGAGGCCCTGAACGTTACAACTAACTATCATTTTAGCGTCGGATTCGAAAATCTACTCACAGGAGAAGGATCAAATGGTGCCCGAGACAGCAGGATATAAGTCGGCCGGAGGACGATATATTGAATCTCGACGCAATTTGAGTGTTCCATCGTCATTATTAGGCCCTGAACGTTACAATTAATAATGTTTTGTGTCGGATTAGAAAATCTAGACTCACAGGAGAACGACCATATATTGCCCGAGGCAGCAATAGACCCTTGGAGACAAGTCGGCTGGAGGACGATGTATCGGATCGCGACGCAATTTGAGTGTTCCATCGTCATTAGGAGGCCCTGATCGTTACAATTAACTATCAGTTTTGCGTCGGAGTCGAAAATATAGACTTACTGGAGACGGACCATAAGGTGCCCGAGGCAGCAATATCTCTTGGAGACCTGTCAGCTGGAGGACGATGTATTAAATCTTGACGCAATTTGAGTGTTCCATCGTCATTAGGAGGCCCTGAAGGCTACAATTAACTATCAGTTCTGCGTCGGATTCGAAAATCTAGACTCACAGGAGACGGACCATATGGTGCCCGAGGCAGCAATATCCCCTTGGATACAAGTCGGCTGGAGGCCGATGTATTGAATCTTGACGCAATTTGAATGTTCCATGGTCATTACGTGGCCCTGAACGTTACAATTAACTATCAGTTTTGCGTCGGATTCGAAAATCTAGACATACTGGAGACGCACCATAAGGTGCCCGAGGCAGCAATATCCCCTTGGAGACCAGTCCGCTGGAGAACGATGTATTGAATCGCGACGCAATTTGAGTGTTCCATCGTCATTAGGTGGCCCTGAACGTTACAATTAACTATCAGTTTTGCGTCGGGTTCGAAAATCTAGACTCACAGGAGAACGATCATAAGGTGCCCGAGGCAGCAAAAGACCCTTAAAGTCAAGTCGGCAGAAGAACGATGTATTGGATCGCGACGCAATTTGAGTGTTCCATCGTCATTAGAAGGCCCTGAACGTTACAATTAACTATCAGTTTTGCGTCGGATTCGAAAATCTTGACTTACTGGAGGCAGACCATAAGGTGCCCGAGGCAGCATTATCCCCTTGGAGACCAGCCGCTGGAGGACGATGTATTGAATCTCGACGCAATTTGACTGTTCCATCGTCATTAGGAGGCCCTGAGCGTTACAATTAACTATCATTTTAGCGTCGTATTCGAAAATCTACTCACAGGAGAAAGACCATAATGTGCTCGAGGCTGCAATAGACCCTTTCTAGACAAGTCGGCTGAAGGACGATGTATAGAATCTCGACGCAATTTGAGTGTTCCATCGTCAATAGGTGGCCCTGAACGTTACAATTAACTATCAGTTTTGCGTCGGGTTCGAAAATCTAGACTCACAGGAGAACGATCATAAGGTGCCCGAGGCAGCAAAAGACCCTTAAAGTCAAGTCGGCAGAAGAACGATGTATGGGATCGCGACGCAATTTGAGTATTCCATCGTCATTAGAACGCCCTGAACGTTACAATTAACTATCAGTTTTGCGTCGGATTCAAAACTCTTGACTTTCTGTAGGCAGACCATAAGGTGCCCGAGGCAGCATTATCCCCTTGGAGACAAGTCGGCTGAAGGACGATGTATTGAATCTCGACGGTATTTGAGTGTTCCATCGTCATTAGGAGGCCCTGAGCGTTACAATTAACTATCATTTTAGCGTCGGATTCGAAAAGCTACTAACAGGAGAAGGATCATACGGTGCCCGAGACAGCAATATCCCCTGGATACAAGTCGGCCGGAGGACGATATATTCAATCTCGGTGCAATTTGTGTGTTCCATCGTCATTAGGAGGCCCAGACCGTTACAATTAACTATCAGTTTTGCGTCGGATTAGAAAATCTAGACTCACAGGAGAACGACCGTAAGGTGCTCGAGGCTGCAATAGACCCTTTCTAGAAAAGTCGGCTGAAGGACGATGTATTGAATCTCGACGCAATTTGAGTGTTCCATCGTCATTAGGAGGCCCTGATCGTTGCAATTAACTATCAGTTCTCCGTCGGATACGAAAATCTAGACTCACAGGAGAACGACCATAAGGTGCCTGAGGCAGCATTAGACCCTTGGAGACAAGTCGGCTGAAGGACGATGTATTGAATCTCGACGGTATTTGAGTGTTCCATCGTCATTAGGAGGCCCTGAGCGTTACAATTAACTATCATTTTAGCGTCGGATTCGAAAATCTACTCACAGGAGAAGGATCATACGGTGCCCGAGACAGCAATATCCCCTGGATACAAGTCGGCCGGAGGACGATATATTCAATCTCGGTGCAATTTGAGTGTTCCATCGTCATTATTAGGGCCTGAACGTTACAATTAATAATCAGTTTTTCGTCGGATTAGAAAATCTAGACTCACAGGAGAACGACCTTAAATTGCTTGAGGCAGCAATAGACCCTTGGAGACAAGTCGGCTGGAGTGTTCCATCGTCATTAGGATACGCTGAACGATACAATTAACTATCAGTTTAGCGTCGGATTCGAAAATCTACTTACAGGGGAAGGTAAAAATGGTGCCCGAGACAACAATATCCCCTTGGATACAAGTCGGCTGGAGGACGATATATTGAATCTCGACGCAATTTGAGTGTTCCATCGTCATTAGGAGGCCCTGAACTTACAATTAACAATCAGTTTTGCGTCGGATTAGTAAATCTCACAGGAGAACGACCATATGGTGCCCGAGGCAGCAATAGACCCTTGGAGACAAGTCGGCTGGAGGCCGATGTATTGGATCGCGACGCAATTTGAGTGTTCCATCGTCATTAGGAGGCCCTGAACGTTACAATTAACTATCAATTTTGCGTCGGATTCGAAAATCTAGACTCACAGGAGACGGACCATATGGTGCCCGAGGCAGCAATATCCCCTTGGAGTTAAGTCGGCTGGAGGCCGATGTTTTGAATCTCGACGCAATTTGAGTGTTCCATCACGACCATAAGTTGCTCGAGGCTGCAATAGACCCTTTCTAGACAAGTCGGCTGAAGGACGATGCATTGGATCGCGACGCAATTTGAGTGTTCCATCGTCATTAGAAGGCCCTGAACGTTACAATTAACTATCAGTTTTGCGTCGGATTCGAAAATCTTGACTTACTGGAGGCAGACCATAAGGTGCCCGAGGCAGCATTATCCCCTTGGAGACCAGCCGCTGGAGGACGATGTATTGAATCTCGACGCAATTTGACTGTTCCATCGTCATTAGGAGGCCCTGAGCGTTACAATTAACTATCATTTTAGCGTCGTATTCGAAAATCTACTCACAGGAGAAAGACCATAATGTGCTCGAGGCTGCAATAGACCCTTTCTAGACAAGTCGGCTGAAGGACGATGTATAGAATCTCGACGCAATTTGAGTGTTCCATCGTCAATAGGTGGCCCTGAACGTTACAATTAACTATCAGTTTTGCGTCGGGTTCGAAAATCTAGACTCACAGGAGAACGATCATAAGGTGCCCGAGGCAGCAAAAGACCCTTAAAGTCAAGTCGGCAGAAGAACGATGTATGGGATCGCGACGCAATTTGAGTATTCCATCGTCATTAGAAGGCCCTGAACGTTACAATTAACTATCAGTTTTGCGTCGGATTCAAAACTTGACTTTCTGTAGGCAGACCATAAGGTGCCCGAGGCAGCATTATCCCCTTGGAGACAAGTCGGCTGAAGGACGATGTATTGAATCTCGACGGTATTTGAGTGTTCCATCGTCATTAGGAGGCCCTGAGCGTTACAATTAACTATCATTTTAGCGTCGGATTCGAAAAGCTACTAACAGGAGAAGGATCATACGGTGCCCGAGACAGCAATATCCCCTGGATACAAGTCGGCCGGAGGACGATATATTCAATCTCGGTGCAATTTGTGTGTTCCATCGTCATTAGGAGGCCCTGAACGTTACAATTAACTATCAGTTTTGCGTCGGATTAGAAAATCTAGACTCACAGGAGAACGACCGTAAGGTGCTCGAGGCTGCAATAGACCCTTTCTAGAAAAGTCGGCTGAAGGACGATGTATTGAATCTCGACGCAATTTGAGTGTTCCATCGTCATTAGGAGGCCCTGATCGTTGCAATTAACTATCAGTTCTCCGTCGGATACGAAAATCTAGACTCACAGGAGAACGACCATAAGGTGCCTGAGGCAGCATTAGACCCTTGGAGACAAGTCGGCTGAAGGACGATGTATTGAATCTCGACGGTATTTGAGTGTTCCATCGTCATTAGGAGGCCCTGAGCGTTACAATTAACTATCATTTTAGCGTCGGATTCGAAAATCTACTCACAGGAGAAGGATCATACGGTGCCCGAGACAGCAATATCCCCTGGATACAAGTCGGCCGGAGGACGATATATTCAATCTCGGTGCAATTTGAGTGTTCCATCGTCATTATTAGGGCCTGAACGTTACAATTAATAATCAGTTTTTCGTCGGATTAGAAAATCTAGACTCACAGGAGAACGACCTTAAATTGCTTGAGGCAGCAATAGACCCTTGGAGACAAGTCGGCTGGAGGACGATGTATAGGATCGCGACGCAATTTGAGTGTTCCATCGTTACTAGGAGGCCCTGAACTTACAATTAACAATCAGTTTTGCGTCGGATTAGTAAATCTAGACTCACAGGAGAACGACCATAAGGTGCCCGAGGCAGCATCAGACCATTGGAGACAAGTCGGCTGGAGTGTTCCATCGTCATTAGGATACGCTGAACGTTACAATTAACTATCAGTTTAGCGTCGGATTCGAAAATCTACTTACAGGGGAAGGTAAAAATGGTGCCCGAGACAACAATATCCCCTTGGATACAAGTCGGCTGGAGGACGATATATTGAATCTCGACGCAATTTGAGTGTTCCATCGTCATTAGGAGGCCCTGAACTTACAATTAACAATCAGTTTTGCGTCGGATTAGTAAATCTCACAGGAGAACGACCATATGGTGCCCGAGGCAGCAATAGACCCTTGGAGACAAGTCGGCTGGAGGCCGATGTATTGGATCGCGACGCAATTTGAGTGTTCCATCGTCATTAGGAGGCCCTGAACGTTACAATTAACTATCAATTTTGCGTCGGATTCGAAAATCTAGACTCACAGGAGACGGACCATATGGTGCCCGAGGCAGCAATATCCCCTTGGAGTTAAGTCGGCTGGAGGCCGATGTTTTGAATCTCGACGCAATTTGAGTGTTCCATCACGACCATAAGGTGCTCGAGGCTGCAATAGACCCTTTCTAGACAAGTCGGCTGAAGGACGATGCATTGAATCTCGACGCAATTTGAGTGTTCCAGCGTCATTAGGAGGCCCTGAACGTTACAATTAAGTATCAGCTCTGCGTCGGATTCGAAGATCTAGACTCACAGGAGAACGACCATAAGGTACCCGTGGCATCAATACACCCTTAGAGACAAGTCGGCAGAAGGACGATGTATTGAATCTCGACGGTATTTGTGTGTTCCATCGTCATTAGGAGGCCCTGAACGTTACAATTAACTATCAGTTTTGCGTCGGGTTCCAAAATCTAGACTGACAGGAGAACGATCATAAGGTGCCCGAGGCAGCAAAAGACCCTTAAAGTCAAGTCGGCAGAAGAACGATGTATTGGATCGCGACGCAATTTGAGTGTTCCATCGTCATTAGAAGGCCCTGAACGTTACAATTAACTGTCAGTTTTGCGCCGGATTCGAAAATCTTGTCTTACTGGAGGCAGACCATAAGGTGCCCGACGCAGCATTATCCCCCTGGAGACCAGTCCGCTGGAGGACGATGTATTGAATCTCGACGCAATTTGACTGTTCCATCGTCATTAGGAGGCCCTGAGCGTTACAATTAACAATCAGTTCCGCGTCGGATTCGAAAATCCCGACTCACAGGAGACGAACCACATGGAGCCCGAGGCAGCAATATCCGCTTGTAGACAAGTCGGCTGGAGGTCGATGTATTGACTCTCGACGCAATTTGAATGTTCCATCGTCATTAGGTGGCTCTGAACGTTACAATTAACTATCAGTTTTGCGTCGGGTTCGAAAATCTAGACTCACAGGAGAACGATCATAAGGTGCCCGAGGCAGCAAAAGACCCTTAAAGTCAAGTCGGCAGAAGAACGATGTATTGGATCGCGACGCAACTTGAGTGTTCGATCGTCATTAGGAGGCCCTGAACGTTACAATTAACTATCAGTTCTGCGTCGGATTCGAAAATCTAGACTCACAGGAGAACGACCATAAGGTGCCCGAGGCAGCATTAGACCCTTGGGGACAAGTCGGCTGAAGGACGATGTATTGAATCTCGACGGTATTTGACTGTTCCATCGTCATTAGGAGGCCCTGAGCGTTACAATTAACTATCAGATTCGCGTCGGATTCAAAAATCTAGACTCACAGGAGACGGACCATTTGGTGCCCGAGGCAGCAATATCTCCTTCTAGACAAGTCGGCTGGAGGACGATGTATTGTATCTCGACACAATTTGAGTGTTCCATCGTCATTAGGTGGCCCTGAACGTTACAATTAACTATCAGTTTTGCGTCGGGTTCGAAAATATAGACTCACAGGGGAACGACCATAAGGTGCCCGAGGCAGCATTAGCCCCTTGGGGACAAGTCGGCTGAAGGACGATGTATTGAATCTCGACGCAATTTGACTGTTCCATCGTCATTATGAGGCCCTGAGCGTTACAATTAACTATCATTTTAGCGTCGGATTCGAAAATCTACTCACAGGAGAACGACCATAAGGTGCTCGAGGCTGCAATAGACCCTTTCTAGACAAGTCGGCTGAAGGACGATGTATTGAATCTCGACGCAATTTGAGTGTTCCATCGTCATTAGGAGGCCCTGAACGTTGCAATTAACTATCAGTTCTGCGTCTGATTCGAAAATCTAGACTTACAGGAGAACGACCATAAGGTGCCTGAGGCAGCATTAGACCCTTGGAGACAAGTCGGCTGAAGGACGATGTATTGAATCTCGACGCAATTTGAGTGTTCCATCACGACCATAAGGTGCTCGAGGCTGCAATACACCCTTTCTAGCCAAGTCGGCTGAAGGACGATGCATTGAATATCGACGCAATTTGAGTGTTCCATCGTCATTAGGAGACCCTGGTCGTTACAATTAAGTATCAGTTCTGCGTCGGATTCGAAAATCTAGACTCACAGGAGAACGACCATAAGGTGCCCGAGGCATCAATAGACCCTTGGAGACAAGTCGACAGAAGGACGATGTATTGAATCTCGACGGTATTTGTGTGTTCCATCGTCATTAGGAGGCCCTGAACGTTACAATTAACTATCATTTTAGCGTCGGATTCGAAAATCTACTCACAAGAGAAGGATCACATGGTGCCCGAGACAGCAATATCCCCTGGATACAAGTCGGCCGGAGGACGATATATTGAATCTCGACGCAATTATAGTGTTCCATCGTCATTATTAGGCCCTGAACGTTACAATTAATAATCAGTTTTGCGTCGGATTAGAAAATCTAGACTCACAGGGGAACGACCATATATTGCCCGAGGCAGCAATAGACCCTTGGAGACAAGTCGGCTGGAGGACGATGGATGGATTGCGACGCAATTTTAGTGTTCCATCGTCATTAGGAGGCCCTGAATATTACAATTAACTGTCGGTTTTTCGTCGGATTCGAAAATCTAGACTCACTCTAGACTGACCCCAAGGTGCCCGAGGCAGCAATATCCCCTTGGACACCAGTCCGCTGGAGGACGATGTATTGAATCGCGATGCAATTTGAATGTTCCATCGTCATTAGGAGGCCCTGAATTTTACAATTAAATCTCAGTTTCGCGTCGGATTAGAAAATCTAGACTCACAGGGGAACGACCATATGGTGCCCGAGGCAGCAATAGACCCTTGGAGACAAGTCGGCTGGAGGACGATGTATTGGATCGCGACGCAATTTGAGTGTTCCATCGTCTTTAGGAGGACATGAACGTTACAATTAACTATAATTTTTGCTTAGGATTCGAAAATCTAGACACGCAGGAGAACGAACATAAGGTGCCCGAGGCTCCAATAGTCCCTTGGAGACAAGTCGGCTGGAGGACGATGTATTGTATCTCGACGCAATTTGAGTGCTCTAACGTCATTAGGAGTGGCTGAACGTTACAATTCACTATCATTTTTGCGTCGTATTCGAAAATCTAGACTCACAGGAGAAGGTTCATATGGTGTCCGAGACAGCAATATCCCCTTGGAGACAAGTCGGCTGGAGGCCGATGTATTGAATCTCGACGCAATTTGAGTGTTCCATCGTCATTAGGAGGCACTGAACGTTGCAATTAACTATCAGTTTAGCGTCGGATTCGAAAATCTACTCACAGGAGAAGGAACATATGGTGCCCGAGACAGCAATATCCCCTTTATATACAAGTCGGCTGGAGGACGATATATTGAATCTCGATGCAATTTGAGTGTTCCATCGTCATTAGGAGGCCCTGAACGTTACAACTAACTATCATTTTAGCGTCGGATTCGAAAATCTACTCACAGGAGAAGGATCAAATGGTGCCCGAGACAGCAGGATATAAGTCGGCCGGAGGACGATATATTGAATCTCGACGCAATTTGAGTGTTCCATCGTCATTATTAGGCCCTGAACGTTACAATTAATAATGTTTTGTGTCGGATTAGAAAATCTAGACTCACAGGAGAACGACCATATATTGCCCGAGGCAGCAATAGACCCTTGGAGACAAGTCGGCTGGAGGACGATGTATCGGATCGCGACGCAATTTGAGTGTTCCATCGTCATTAGGAGGCCCTGATCGTTACAATTAACTATCAGTTTTGCGTCGGAGTCGAAAATCTAGACATACTGGAGACGGACCATAAGGTGCCCGAGGCAGCAATATCTCTTGGAGACCTGTCAGCTGGAGGACGATGTATTAAATCTTGACGCAATTTGAGTGTTCCATCGTCATTAGGAGGCCCTGAAGGCTACAATTAACTATCAGTTCTGCGTCGGATTCGAAAATCTAGACTCACAGGAGACGGACCATATGGTGCTCGAGGCAGCAATATCCCCTTGGATACAAGTCGGCTGGAGGCCGATGTATTGAATCTTGACGCAATTTGAATGTTCCATGGTCATTACGTGGCCCTGAACGTTACAATTAACTATCAGTTTTGCGTCGGATTCGAAAATCTAGACATACTGGAGACGCACCATAAGGTGCCCGAGGCAGCAATATCCCCTTGGAGACCAGTCCGCTGGAGAACGATGTATTGAATCGCGACGCAATTTGAGTGTTCCATCGTCATTAGGTGGCCCTGAACGTTACAATTAACTATCAGTTTTGCGTCGGGTTCGAAAATCTAGACTCACAGGAGAACGATCATAAGGTGCCCGAGGCAGCAAAAGACCCTTAAAGTCAAGTCGGCAGAAGAACGATGTATTGGATCGCGACGCAATTTGAGTGTTCCATCGTCATTAGAAGGCCCTGAACGTTACAATTAACTATCAGTTTTGCGTCGGATTCGAAAATCTTGACTTACTGGAGGCAGACCATAAGGTGCCCGAGGCAGCATTATCCCCTTGGAGACCAGCCGCTGGAGGACGATGTATTGAATCTCGACGGTATTTGAGTGTTCCATCGTCATTAGGAGGCCCTGAGCGTTACAATTAACTATCATTTTAGCGTCGGATTCGAAAAGCTACTAACAGGAGAAGGATCATACGGTGCCCGAGACAGCAATATCCCCTGGATACAAGTCGGCCGGAGGACGATATATTCAATCTCGGTGCAATTTGTGTGTTCCATCGTCATTAGGAGGCCCTGAACGTTACAATTAACTATCAGTTTTGCGTCGGATTAGAAAATCTAGACTCACAGGAGAACGACCGTAAGGTGCTCGAGGCTGCAATAGACCCTTTCTAGAAAAGTCGGCTGAAGGACGATGTATTGAATCTCGACGCAATTTGAGTGTTCCATCGTCATTAGGAGGCCCTGATCGTTGCAATTAACTATCAGTTCTCCGTCGGATACGAAAATCTAGACTCACAGGAGAACGACCATAAGGTGCCTGAGGCAGCATTAGACCCTTGGAGACAAGTCGGCTGAAGGACGATGTATTGAATCTCGACGGTATTTGAGTGTTCCATCGTCATTAGGAGGCCCTGAGCGTTACAATTAACTATCATTTTAGCGTCGGATTCGAAAATCTACTCACAGGAGAAGGATCATACGGTGCCCGAGACAGCAATATCCCCTGGATACAAGTCGGCCGGAGGACGATATATTCAATCTCGGTGCAATTTGAGTGTTCCATCGTCATTATTAGGGCCTGAACGTTACAATTAATAATCAGTTTTTCGTCGGATTAGAAAATCTAGACTCACAGGAGAACGACCTTAAATTGCTTGAGGCAGCAATAGACCCTTGGAGACAAGTCGGCTGGAGTGTTCCATCGTCATTAGGATACGCTGAACGATACAATTAACTATCAGTTTAGCGTCGGATTCGAAAATCTACTTACAGGGGAAGGTAAAAATGGTGCCCGAGACAACAATATCCCCTTGGATACAAGTCGGCTGGAGGACGATATATTGAATCTCGACGCAATTTGAGTGTTCCATCGTCATTAGGAGGCCCTGAACTTACAATTAACAATCAGTTTTGCGTCGGATTAGTAAATCTCACAGGAGAACGACCATATGGTGCCCGAGGCAGCAATAGACCCTTGGAGACAAGTCGGCTGGAGGCCGATGTATTGGATCGCGACGCAATTTGAGTGTTCCATCGTCATTAGGAGGCCCTGAACGTTACAATTAACTATCAATTTTGCGTCGGATTCGAAAATCTAGACTCACAGGAGACGGACCATATGGTGCCCGAGGCAGCAATATCCCCTTGGAGTTAAGTCGGCTGGAGGCCGATGTTTTGAATCTCGACGCAATTTGAGTGTTCCATCACGACCATAAGTTGCTCGAGGCTGCAATAGACCCTTTCTAGACAAGTCGGCTGAAGGACGATGCATTGAATCTCGACACAATTTGAGTGTTCCATCGTCATTAGGAGGCCCTGAACGTTACAATTAAGTATCAGTTCTGCGTCGGATTCGAAAATCTAGACTCACAGTAGAATGACCATAAGGTGCCCGAGGCATCAATACACCCTTGGAGACAAGTCGGCAGAAGGATGATGTATTGAATCTCGACGGTATTTGTGGGTTCCATCGTCATTAGGAAGCCCTGAACGTTACAATTAACTATCATTTTAGCGTCGGATTCGAAAATCTACTCACAGTAGAAGGATTACATGGTGCCCGAGACAGCAATATCCCCTGGATACAAGTCGGCCGGAGGACGATATATTGAATCTCGACGCAATTTGAGTGTTCCATCGTCATTAGGAGGCCCTGAAGGCTACAATTAACTATCAGTTCTGCGTCGGATTTGAAAATCTAGACTCACAGGAGACGGACCATATGGTGCCCGAGACAGCAATATCCCGTTATATACAAGTGGGCTGGAGGACGATTTATTGAATATCGATGCAATTTGAGTGTTCCATCGTCATTAGGAGGCCCTGAACTTATAATTAACAATCAGTTTTGCGTCGGATTAGTAAATCTAGACTCAGAGGAGAACAACCATATGGTGCCCGAGGCATCAATAGACCCTTGGAGACATGTCGGCCGGAGGCCGATGTATTGAATCTCGACGCAATTGGAATGTTCCATCGTCATTAGGTGGCCCTGAACGTTACAATTAACTATCAGTTTTGCGTCGGGTTCGAAAATCTAGACTCACAGGAGAACGATCATAAGGTGCCCGAGGCAGCAAAAGACCCTTAAAGTCAAGTCGGCAGAAGAACGATGTATTGGATCGCGACGCAATTTGAGTGTTCCATCGTCATTAGAAGGCCCTGAACGTTACAATTAACTATCAGTTTTGCGTCGGATTCGAAAATCTTGACTTACTGGAGGCAGACCATAAGGTGCCCGAGGCAGCATTATCCCCTTGGAGACCAGCCGCTGGAGGACGATGTATTGAATCTCGACGCAATTTGACTGTTCCATCGTCATTAGGAGGCCCTGAGCGTTACAATTAACTATCATTTTAGCGTCGGATTCGAAAATCTACTCACAGGAGAACGACCATAATGTGCTCGAGGCTGCAATAGACCCTTTCTAGACAAGTCGGCTGAAGGACGATGTATTGAATCTCGACGGTATTTGAGTGTTCCATCGTCATTAGGAGGCCCTGAGCGTTACAATTAACTATCATTTTAGCGTCGGATTCGAAAATCTACTAACAGGAGAAGGATCATACGGTGCCCGAGACAGCAATATCCCCTGGATACAAGTCGGCCGGAGGACGATATATTCAATCTCGGTGCAATTTGAGTGTTCCATCGTCATTAGGAGGCCCTGAACGTTACAATTAACTATCAGTTTTGCGTCGGATTAGAAAATCTAGACTCACAGGAGAACGACCATAAGGTGCTCGAGGCTGCAATAGACCCTTTCTAGACTAGTCGGCTGAAGGACGATGTATTGAATCTCGACGCAATTTGAGTGTTCCATCGTCATTAGGAGGCCCTGAACGTTGCAATTAACTATCAGTTCTGCGTCGGATTCGAAAATCTAGACTCACAGGAGAACGACCATAAGGTGCCTGAGGCAGCATTAGACCCTTGCAGACAAGTCGGCTGAAGGACGATGTATTGAAACTCGACGGTATTTGAGTGTTCCATCGTCATTAGGAGGCCCTGAGCGTTACAATTAACTATCATTTTAGCGTCGGATTCGAAAATCTACTAACAGGAGAAGGATCATACGGTGCCCGAGACAGCAATATCCCCTGGATACAAGTCGGCCGGAGGACGATATATTCAATCTCGGTGCAATTTGAGTGTTCCATCGTCATTATTAGGGCCTGAACGTTACAATTAATAATCAGTTTTTCGTCGGATTAGAAAATCTAGACTCACAGGAGAACGACCTTAAATTGCTTGAGGCAGCAATAGACCCTTGGAGACAAGTCGGCTGGAGGACGATGTATAGGATCGCGACGCAATTTGAGTGTTCCATCGTAACTAGGAGGCCCTGAACTTACAATTAACAATCAGTTTTGCGTCGGATTAGTAAATCTAGACTCACAGGAGAACGACCATAAGGTGCCCGAGGCAGCATCAGACCATTGGAGACAAGTCGGCTGGAGTGTTCCATCGTCATTAGGATACGCTGAACGTTACAATTAACTATCAGTTTAGCGTCGGATTCGAAAATCTACTTACAGGGGAAGGTAAAAATGGTGCCCGAGACAACAATATCCCCTTGGATACAAGTCGGCTGGAGGACGATATATTGAATCTCGACGCAATTTGAGTGTTCCATCGTCATTAGGAGGCCCTGAACTTACAATTAACAATCAGTTTTGCGTCGGATTAGTAAATCTCACAGGAGAACGACCATATGGTGCCCGAGGCAGCAATAGACCCTTGGAGACAAGTCGGCTGGAGGCCGATGTATTGGATCGCGACGCAATTTGAGTGTTCCATCGTCATTAGGAGGCCCTGAACGTTACAATTAACTATCAATTTTGCGTCGGATTCGAAAATCTAGACTCACAGGAGACGGACCATATGGTGCCCGAGGCAGCAATATCCCCTTGGAGTTAAGTCGGCTGGAGGCCGATGTTTTGAATCTCGACGCAATTTGAGTGTTCCATCACGACCATAAGGTGCTCGAGGCTACAATAGACCCTTTCTAGACAAGTCGGCCGAAGGACGATGCATTGAATCTCGACGCAATTTGAGTGTTCCATCGTCATTGGGAGGCCCTGAACGTTGCAATTAACTATCAGTTCTGCGTCGGATTCGAAAATCTAGACTCACAGGAGAACGACCATAAGGTGCCTGAGGCAGCATTAGACCCTTGGAGACAAGTCGGCCGAAGGACGATGTATTGAATCTCGACGGTATTTGAGTGTTCCATCGTCATTAGGAGGCCCTGAGCGTTACAATTAACTATCATTTTAGCGTCGGATTCGAAAATCTACTCACAGGAGAAGGATCATACGGTGCCCGAGACAGCAATATCCCCTGGATACAAGTCGGCCGGAGGACGATATATTCAATCTCGGTGCAATTTGAGTGTTCCATCGTCATTATTAGGGCCTGAACGTTACAATTAATAATCAGTTTTTCGTCGGATTAGAAAATCTAGACTCACAGGAGAACGACCTTAAATTGCTCGAGGCAGCAATAGACCCTTGGAGACAAGTCGGCTGGAGGACGATGTATTGGATCGCGACGCAATTTGAGTGTTCCATCGTAACTAGGAGGCCCTGAACTTACAATTAACAATCAGTTTTGCGTCGGATTAGTAAATCTAGACTCACAGGAGAACGACCATATGTTGCCCGAGGCAGCGTCAGACCATTGGAGACAAGTCGGCTGGAGTGTTCCATCGTCATTAGGATGCGCTGAACGTTACAATTAACTATCGGTTTAGCGTCGGATTCGAAAATCTACTAACAGGGGAAGGTACAAATGGTGCCCGAGACAACAAGATCCCCTTGGATACAAGTCGGCTGGAGGACGATATATTGAATCTCGACGCAATTTGAGTGTTCCATCGTCATTAGGAGGCCCTGAACTTACAATTAACAATCAGTTTTGCGTCGGATTAGTAAATGTCACAGGAGAACGACCATATGGTGCCCGAGGGAGCAATAGACCCTTGGAGACAAGTCGGCTGGAGGCCGATGTATTGGATCGCGACGCAATTTGAGTGTTCCATCGTCATTAGGAGGCCCTGAACGTTACAATTAACTATCAATTTTGCGTCGGATTCGAAAATCTAGACTCACAGGAGACGGACCATATGGTGCCCGAGGCAGCAATATCCCCTTGGAGTTAAGTCGGCTGGAGGCCGATGTATTGACTCTCGACGCAATTTGAATGTTCCATCGTCATTAGGTGACTCTGAACGTTACAATTAACTATCAGTTTTGCGTCGGGTTCGAAAATCTAGACTCACAGGAGAACGATCATAAGGTGCCCGAGGCAGCAAAAGACCCTTAAAGTCAAGTCGGCAGAAGAACGATGTATTGGATCGCGACGCAATTTGAGTGTTCGATCGTCATTAGGAGGCCCTGAACGTTACAATTAACTATCAGTTCTGCGTCGGATTCGAAAATCTAGACTCACAGGAGAACGACCATAAGGTGCCCGAGGCAGCATTAGACCCTTGGGGACAAGTCGGCTGAAGGACGATGTATTGAATCTCGACGGTATTTGACTGTTCCATCGTCATTAGGAGGCCCTGAGCGTTACAATTAACTATCAGATTCGCGTCGGATTCAAAAATCTAGACTCACAGGAGACGGACCATTTGGTGCCCGAGGCAGCAATATCTCCTTCTAGACAAGTCGGCTGGAGGACGATGTATTGTATCTCGACACAATTTGAGTGTTCCATCGTCATTAGGTGGCCCTGAACGTTACAATTAACTATCAGTTTTGCGTCGGGTTCGAAAATATAGACTCACAGGGGAACGACCATAAGGTGCCCGAGGCAGCATTAGACCCTTGGGGACAAGTCGGCTGAAGGACGATGTATTGAATCTCGACGCAATTTGACTGTTCCATCGTCATTATGAGGCCCTGAGCGTTACAAGTAACTATCATTTTAGCGTCGGATTCGAAAATCTACTCACAGGAGAACGACCATAAGGTGCTCGAGGCTGCAATAGACCCTTTCTAGACAAGTCGGCTGAAGGACGATGTATTGAATCTCGACGCAATTTGAGTGTTCCATCGTCATTAGGAGGCCCTGAACGTTGCAATTAACTATCAGTTCTGCGTCTGATTCGAAAATCTAGACTTACAGGAGAACGACCATAAGGTGCCTGAGGCAGCATTAGACCCTTGGAGACAAGTCGGCTGAAGGACGATGTATTGAATCTCGAAACAATTTGAGTGTTCCATCACGACCATAAGGTGCTCGAGGCTGCAATACACCCTTTCTAGCCAAGTCGGCTGAAGGACGATGCATTGAATATCGACGCAATTTGAGTGTTCCATCGTCATTAGGAGACCCTGGTCGTTACAATTAAGTATCAGTTCTGCGTCGGATTCGAAAATCTAGACTCACAGGAGAACGACCATAAGGTGCCCGAGGCATCAATAGACCCTTGGAGACAAGTCGACAGAAGGACGATGTATTGAATCTCGACGGTATTTGTGTGTTCCATCGTCATTAGGAGGCCCTGAACGTTACAATTAACTATCATTTTAGCGTCGGATTCGAAAATCTACTCACAGGAGAAGGATCACATGGTGCCCGAGACAGCAATATCCCCTGGATACAAGTCGGCCGGAGGACGATATATTGAATCTCGACGCAATTATAGTGTTCCATCGTCATTATTAGGCCCTGAACGTTACAATTAATAATCAGTTTTGCGTCGGATTAGAAAATCTAGACTCACAGGGGAACGACCATATATTGCCCGAGGCAGCAATAGACCCTTGGAGACAAGTCGGCTGGAGGACGATGGATGGATTGCGACGCAATTTTAGTGTTCCATCGTCATTAGGAGGCCCTGAATATTACAATTAGCTGTCGGTTTTTCGTCGGATTCGAAAATCTAGACTCACTCTAGACTGACCCCAAGGTGCCCGAGGCAGCAATATCCCCTTGGACACCAGTCCGCTGGAGGACGATGTATTGAATCGCGATGCAATTTGAATGTTCCATCGTCATTAGGAGGCCCTGAATTTTACAATTAAATCTCAGTTTCGCGTCGGATTAGAAAATCTAGACTCACAGGGGAACGACCATATGGTGCCCGAGGCAGCAATAGACCCTTGGAGACAAGTCGGCTGGAGGACGATGTATTGGATCGCGACGCAATTTGAGTGTTCCATCGTCTTTAGGAGGACATGAACGTTACAATTAACTATAATTTTTGCTTCGGATTCGAAAATCTAGACACGCAGGAGAACGAACATAAGGTGCCCGAGGCTCCAATAGTCCCTTGGAGACAAGTCGGCTGGAGGACGATGTATTGTATCTCGACGCAATTTGAGTGCTCTAACGTCATTAGGAGTGGCTGAACGTTACAATTCACTATCATTTTTGCGTCGTATTCGAAAATCTAGACTCACAGGAGAAGGTTCATATGGTGTCCGAGACAGCAATATCCCCTTGGAGACAAGTCGGCTGGAGGCCGATGTATTGAATCTCGACGCAATTTGAGTGTTCCATCGTCATTAGGAGGCACTGAACGTTGCAATTAACTATCAGTTTAGCGTCGGATTCGAAAATCTACTCACAGGAGAAGGAACATATGGTGCCCGAGACAGCAATATCCCCTTTATATACAAGTCGGCTGGAGGACGATATATTGAATCTCGATGCAATTTGAGTGTTCCATCGTCATTAGGAGGCCCTGAACGTTACAACTAACTATCATTTTAGCGTCGGATTCGAAAATCTACTCACAGGAGAAGGATCAAATGGTGCCCGAGACAGCAGGATATAAGTCGGCCGGAGGACGATATATTGAATCTCGACGCAATTTGAGTGTTCCATCGTCATTATTAGGCCCTGAACGTTACAATTAATAATGTTTTGTGTCGGATTAGAAAATCTAGACTCACAGGAGAACGACCATATATTGCCCGAGGCAGCAATAGACCCTTGGAGACAAGTCGGCTGGAGGACGATGTATCGGATCGCGACGCAATTTGAGTGTTCCATCGTCATTAGGAGGCCCTGATCGTTACAATTAACTATCAGTTTTGCTTCGGAGTCGAAAATATAGACTTACTGGAGACGGACCATAAGGTGCCCGAGGCAGCAATATCTCTTGGAGACCTGTCAGCTGGAGGACGATGTATTAAATCTTGACGCAATTTGAGTGTTCCATCGTCATTAGGAGGCCCTGAAGGCTACAATTAACTATCAGTTCTGCGTCGGATTCGAAAATCTAGACTCACAGGAGACGGACCATATGGTGCCCGAGGCAGCAATATCCCCTTGGATAAAAGTCGGCTGGAGGCCGATGTATTGAATCTTGACGCAATTTGATTGTTCCATGGTCATTAGGTGGCCCTGAACGTTACAATTAACTATCAGTTTTGCGTCGGATTCGAAAATCTAGATATACTGGAGACGCACCATAAGGTGCCCGAGGCAGCAATATCCCCTTGGAGACCAGTCCGCTGGAGAACGATGTATTGAATCGCGACGCAATTTGAGTGTTCCATCGTCATTAGGAGGCCCTGAACGTTACAATTAACTATCAGTTTTGCGTAGGATTCGAAAATCTAGACTCACAGGTGAACGACCATATGGTGCCCGAAGCAGCAATAGAGCCTTGGAGACAAGTCGGCTGGAGGCTGTGGTATTGAATCTCGACGCAATTTAAATGTTCCATCGTTATTAGGAGGCCCTGAACGTTACAATTAACTATCAGTTTTGCGTCGGGTTCGAAAATCTAGACTCACAGGAGTACGATCATAAGGTGCCCGAGGCAGCAAAAGACCCAGAAGAACGATGTATTGGATCGCGACGCAATTTGAGTATTCCATCGTCATTAGAAGGCCCTGAACGTTACAATTAACTATCAGTTTTGCTTCGGATTCGAAAATCTTGACTTACTGGAGGCAGACCATAAGGTGCCCGAGGAAGCATTATCCCCTTGGATACCTGTCCGCTGGTGGACGATGTATTGAATCTCGACGCAATTTGACTGTTCCATCGTCATTAGGAGGCCCTGAGCGTTACAATTAACTATCATTTTAGCGTCGGATTCGAAAATCTACTCACAGGAGAACTACCATAACGTGCTCGAGGCTGCAATAGACCCTATCTAGACAAGTCGGCTGAAGGACGATGTATTGAATCTCGACGCAATTTGAGTGTTCCATCGTCATTAGGAGGCCCTGAACGTTACAATTAACTATCAATTTTGTGTTGGATTCGAAAATCTAGACTCACAGGAGACGGACCATATGGTGCCCGAGGCAGTAATATCCCATTGGAGTTAAGTCGGCTGGAGGCCGATGTATTGAATCTCGACGCAATTTGAGTGTTCCATCGTCATTAGGAGGCACTGAACGTTGCAATTAACTATCAGATTAGCGTCGGATTCGAAAATCTACTCACAGGAGAAGGAACATATGGTGCCCGAGACAGCAATATCCCCTTTATATACAAGTCGTCTGGATTACGATATATTGAAGCTCGATGCAATTTGAGTGTTCCATCGTCATTAGCAGGCCCTGAACGTTACAACTAACTATCATTTTAGTGTCGGATTCGAAAATCTACTCACAGGAGAAGGATGAAATGGTGCCCGGGACAGCAGGATATAAGTCGGCCGGAGGATGATATATTGAATCTCGACGCAATTTGAGTGTTCCATCGTCATTATTAGGCCCTGAACGTTACAATTAATAATGTTTTGCGTCGGATTAGAAAAATCTACACTCACAGGAGAACGACCATAAGGTGCTCGGGGCTGCAATAGACCCTTTCTAGACAAGTCGGCTGAAGGACGATGTATTGAATCACGACGGTATTTGAGTGTTCCATCGTCATTAGGAGGCCCTGAGCGTTACAATTAATAATCAGTTTTTCGTCGGATTAGAAAATCTAGACTCACAGGAGAACGACCATAAATTGCCCCAGGCAGCAATAGACCCTTGGAGACAAGTCGGCTGGAGGTCGATGTATTGGATCGCGACGCAATTTGAGTGTTCCATCGTAACTAGGAGGCCCTGAACTTACAATTAACAATCAGTTTTGCGTCGGATTAGTAAATCTAGACTCACAGGAGAACGAACATATGGTGCCCGAGGCAGCAATAGACCCTTGGAGATAAGTCGGCTGGAGGACGATGGATGGATTGCGACGCAATTTGAGTGTTCCATCGTCATTAGGAGGCCCTGAATATTACAATTAACTATCAGTTTTTCGTCGGATTCGAAAATCTAGACTCACTGGAGACTGACCATAAGGTGCCCGTGGCAGCAATATCCCCTTGGACACCAGTCCGCTGGAGGACGATGTATTGAATCGCGACGCAATTTGAATGTTCCATCGTCATTAGGAGGCCCTGAATGTTACAATTAAGTATCAGTTTCGCATCAGATTCGAAAATCCTGACTCACAGGAGACGGACCACATGGTGCACGATGCAGCAATATCCCCTTGTAAACAAGTCGGCTGGAGGTCGAAGTATTGACACTCGACCCAATTTGAGTGTTCCCTCGTCATTAGGAGGCGCTGAACGTTACAATTAACTATTATTTTTGCGTCGGATTCGAAAATTTAGACTCACAGGAGACGGACCATATGGTGCCCGAGGCTGCAATATCCCCTTGGAGTTAAGTCGGCTGGAGGCCGATGTATTGAATCTCGACGCAATTTGAGTGTTCCGTCGTCATTAGGAGGCCCTGAACGTTACAATTAACTATCAGTTTAGCGTCGGATTCGAAAATCTACTCATAGGAGAAGGTACAAATGGTGCCCGAGACAACAAAATCGCCTTGGATACAAGTTTGCTGGAGGACGATATATTGAATCTCGACGCAATTTGAGTGTTACATCGTCATTAGGAGGCCCTGAACTTACAATTAACAATCAGTTTTGCCTCGGATTAGTAAACCTCACAGGAGAACGACCATATGGTGCCCGAGGCAGCAATAGATCCTTGGAGACAAATCGGCTGGAGGCCGATGTATTGAATCTCGACGCAATTTGAATGTTCCATCGTCATTAGGTGGGCCTGAACGTTACAATTAACTATCATTTTAGCGTCGGATTCGAAAATCTACTCACAGGAGAAGGATCATACGGTGCCCGAGACAGCAATATACCTTGGATACAAGTCGGCCGGAGGACGATATATTCAATCTCGGTGCAATTTGAATGTTCCATCGTCATTATTAGGTCCTGAACGTCACAATTAATAATCAGTTTTTCGTCGGATTAGAAAATCTAGACTCACAGGAGAACGACCTTAAATTGCGCGAGGCAGCAATAGACCCTTGGAGACAAGTCGGCTGGAGGACGATGTATTGGATCGCGACGCAATTTGAGTGTTCCATCGTAACTAGGAGGCCCTGAACTTACAATTAACAATCAGTGTTGCGTCGGATTGGTAAATCTAGACTCACAGGAGAACGACCATAAGGTGCCTGAGGCAGCATTAGACCCTTGGAGACAAGTCGGCTGAAGGACGATGTATTGAATCTCGACGGTATTTCAGTGTTCCATCGTCATTAGGAGGCCCTGAGCGTTACAATTAACTATCATTTTAGCGTCGGATTCGAAAATCTACGCACAGGAGAAGGATCATACGGTGCCCGAGACAGCAATATCCCCTGGATACAAGTCGGCCGGAGGTTGATATATTAAATCTCGATGCAATTTGAGTGTTCCACCGTCATTATTAGGCCCTGAACGTTACAATTAATAATCAGTTTTTCGTCGGATTAGAAAATCTAGACTCACAGGAGAACGACAAAATTGCCCGAGGCAGCAATAGACCCTTGGAGACAAGTCGGCTGGAGGACGATGTATTGGATCGCGACGCAATTTGAGTGTTCCATCGTAACTAGGAGGCCCTGAACTTACAATTAACAATCAGTTTTGCGTCGGATTAGTAAATCTAGACTCACAGGAGAACGAACATATGGTGCCCGAGGCAGCAATAGACCCTTGGAGATAAGTCGGCTGGAGGACAATGGGTGGATTGCGACGCAATTTGAGTGTTCCATCGTCATTAGGAGGCCCTGAATGTTACAATTAAATATCTGTTACGCGTCAGATTCGAAAATCCCGACTCACAGGAGACGGACCACATGGAGCCCGATGCAGCAATATCCCCTAGTAGACAAGTCGGCTGGAGGTCGGAGTATTGACACTCGACGCAATTTGAGTGTTCCATCGTCATTAGGAGGCGCTGAACGTTACAATTAACTATCATTTTTGCGTCGGATTCGAAAATCTAGACTCACAGGAGAACGACCATAAGGTGCCTAGGCAGCAATAGACCCTTGGAGACAAGTCGGCTGAAGGACGATGTATTGAATCTCGACGCAATTTGAGTGTTCCATCGTCATTAGGATGCGCTGAACTTTACAATTAACTATCAGTTCCGCGTCGGATTTGAAAATCCCGACTGACAGGAGACGAACCACATGGAGCCCGAGGCAGTAATATCCCCTTGTAGACAAGTCGGCTGGAGGTCGATGTATTGACTCTCGACGCAATTTGAGTGTTACATCGTCATTAGGAGGCGCTGAACGTTACAGTTTACTATCATTTTTGCGTCGGATTCGAAAATCTAGACTCACTGGAGACGGACTATATGGTGCCCGAGGCAGCAATATCCCCTTGGAGGTAAGTCGGCTGGTGGCCGATGTATTGAATCTCGACGCAATTTCAGTGTTCCATCGTCATTAGGAGGCCCTGAACGTTACAATTACCTATCAGTTTTGCGTCGGATTAGAAAATCTACACTCACAGGAGAATGACCATAAGATGCTCGAGGCTGCAATAGACCCTTTCTAGACAAGTCGGCTGAAGGACGATCTATTGAATCTCGACGCAATTTGAGTGTTCCATCGTCAATAGGAGGCCCTGAACGTTGCAATTAACTATCAGTTCTGCGTCGGATTCGAAAATCTAGACTCACAGGAGACGACCATAAGGTGCCCGAGGCAGCATTAGACCCTTGGAGACAAGTCGGCTGATGGACGATGTATTGAATCTCGACGGTATTTGAGTGTTCCATCGTCATTAGGAGGCCCTGAGCGTTACAATTAACTATCAGTTTAGCGTCGGATTCGAAAATCTACCCACAGGAGAAGGATCATATGGCGCCCGAGACAGCAAAATCCCCTGGATAAAAGTCGGCCGGAGGACGATATATTCAATCTCGATGCAATTTGAGTGTTCCATCGTCATTAGGAGGCCCTGAACGTTACAATTAACTATCAGTTTTTCGTCGGATTCGAAAATCTAGACTCACCGGAGACTGACCATAAGGTGGCCGAGGCAGCAATATCCCCTTGGACACCAGTCCGCTGGAGGACGATGTATTGAATGGCGACGCAATTTGAATGTTCCATCGTCATTAGGAGGCCCTGAATGTTACAATTAAATATCAGTTTCGCGTCAGATTCGAAAATCCCGACTCACTGGAGAAGGACCACTTGGAGCCCGATGCAGCAATATCCCCTAGTAGACAAGTCGGCTGGAGGTCGATGTATTGACACTCGACCCAATTTGAGTGTTCCATCGTCATTAGGGGGCGCTGAACGTTACAATTAACTATCTTTTTTGCGTCGGATTCGAAAATCTAGACTCACAGGAGACGGACCATATGGTGCCCGAGGTACCAATATCCCCTTGGAGTTAAGTCGGCTGGAGGCCGATGTATTGAATCTCGACGCAATTTGAGTGTTCCATCGTCATTAGGAGGCCCTGAAGGCTACAATTAACTATCAGTTGTGCGTCGGATTTGAAAATCTAGACTCACAGGAGACGGACCATATGGTGCCCGAGACAGCAATATCCCGTTATATACAAGTCGGCTGGAGGACGAAATATTGAATCTCGATGCAATTTGAGTGTTCCATCGTCATTAGGAGGCCCTGAACGTTGCAATTAACTATCAGTTCTGCGTCGGATACGAAAATCTAGACTCACAGGAGAACGACCATAAGGTGCTCGAGGCTGCAATAGTCCCTTTCTAGACAAGTCGGCTGAAGGACGATGTATTGAATCTCGACGCAATTTGAGTGTTCCATCGTCATTAGGAGGCCCTGAACGTTGCAATTAACTATCAGTTCTGCGTCGGATTCGAAAATCTAGAGTCACAGGAGAACGACCATAAGGTGCCTGAGGCAGCATTAGACCCTTGGAGACAAGTCGGCTGAAGGACGATGTATTGAATCTCGACGGTATTTGAGTGTTCCATCGTCATTAGGAGGCCCTGAGCGTTAGAATTAACTATCATTTTAGCGTCGGATTCGAAAATCTACTCACAGGAGAAGGATCATACGGTGCCCGAGACAGCAATATACCCTGGATACAAGTCGGCCGTAGGACGATATATTCAATCTCGGTGCAATTTGAATGTTCCATCGTCATTATTAGGGCCTGAACGTTACAATTAATAATCAGTTTTTCGTCGGATTGGAAAATCTAGACTCACAGGAGAACGACCTTAAATTGCGCGAGGCAGCAATAGACCCTTGGAGACAAGTCGGCTGGAGGACGATGTATTGGATCGCGACGCAATTTGAGTGTTCCATCGTAACTAGGAGGCCCTGAACTTACAATTAACAATCAGTTTTGCGTCGGATTAGTAAATCTAGACTCACAGGAGAACGACCATAAATAAGGTGCCTGAGGCAGCATTAGACCCTTGGAGACAAGTCGGCTGAAGGACGATGTATTGAATCTCGACGGTATTTCAGTGTTCCATCGTCATTAGGAGGCCCTGAGCGTTACAATTAACTATCATTTTAGCGTCGGATTCGAAAATCTTCTAACAGGAGAAGGATCACACATTGCCCGAGACAGCAATATCCCCTGGATACAAGTCGGCCGGAGGACGATATATTCAATCTCGGTGCAATTTGAGTGTTCCATCGTCATTAGGAGGCCCTGAACGTTACAATTAACTATCAGTTTTGCGTCGGATTAGAAAATCTAGACTCACAGGAGAACGACCATAAGGTGCTCGAGGCTGCAATAGACCCTTTCTAGACAAGTCGGCTGAAGGACGATGTATTGAATCTCGACGCAATTTGAGTGTTCCATCGTCATTAGGAGGCCCTGAACGTTGCAATTAACTATCAGTACTGCGTCGGATTCGAAAATCTAGACTCACAGGAGAACGACCATAAGGTGCCTGAGGCAGCATTAGACCCTTGGAGACAAGTCGGCTGAAGGACGATGTATTGAATCTCGACGGTATTTGAGTGTTCCATCGTCATTAGGAGGCCCTGAGCGTTACTATTAACTATCATTTTAGCGTCGGATTCTAAAATCTACTCACAGGAGAAGGATCATACGGTGCCCGAACAGCAATATCCCCTGGATACAAGTCGGCAGGAGGACGATATATTTAATCTCGGTGCAATTTGAGTGTTCCATCGTCATTATTAGGCCCTGAACGTTACAATTAATAATCAGTTTTTCGTCGGATTAGAAAATCTAGACTCACAGGAGAACGACCATAAATTGCCCGAGGCAGCAATAGACCCTTGGAGACAAGTCGGCTGGAGGACGATGCATTGGATCGCGACGCAATTTGAGTGTTCCATCGTAACTAGGAGGCCCTGAACTTACAATTAACAATCAGTTTTGCGTCGGATTAGTAAATCTAGACTCACAGGAGAACGAATATATGGTGCCCGAGGCAGCAATAGACCCTTGGAGATAAGTCGGCTGGAGGACGATGGATGGATTGCGACGCAATTTGAGTGTTCCATCGTCATTAGGAGGCCCTGAACGTTACAATTAACTATCAGTTTTTCGTCGGATTCGAAAATCTAGACTCACTGGAGACTGACCATAAGGTGCCCGAGGCAGCAATATCCCCTTGGACACCAGTCCGCTGGAGGACGATGTATTGAATCACGACGCAATTTGAATGTTCCATCGTCATTAGGAGGCCCTGAATGTTACAATTAAATATCAGTTTCGCGTCAGATTCGAAAATCCCGACTCACAGGAGACGGATCACATGGAGCCCGATGCGGCAATATCCGCTTGTAGACAAGTCAGCTGGAGGTCGATGTATAGACACTCGACGCAATTTGAGTGTTCCATCGTCATTAGGAGGACATGAACGTTACAATTAACTATAATTTTTGCTTCGGATTCGAAAATCTAGACTCACAGGAGAACGAACATAAGGTGCCCGAGGCTCCAATAGACCCTTGGAGACAAGTCGGCTGGAGGACGATGTATTGTATCTCGACGCAATTTGAGTGCTCTAACATCATTAGGAGGTGCTGAACGTTACAATTCACTATCATTTTTGCGTCGGATTCGAAAATCTAGACTCACAGGAGAAGGTTCATATGGTGCCCGAGACAGCAATATCCCCTTGGAGACAAGTCGGCTGGAGGACGATGTATCGGATCGCGACGCAATTTGAGTGTTCCATCGTCATTAGGAGGCCCTGAACGTTACAATTAACTATCAGTTTTGCGTCGGAGTCGAAAATATAGACTTTCTGGAGACGGACCATAAGGTGCCCGAGGCAGCAATATCCCCTTGGAGACCTGTCAGCTGGAGGACGATGTATTGAATCTTGACGCAATTTGAGTGTTCCATCGTCATTAGGAGGCCCTGAAGGCTACAATTAACTATCAGTTCTGCGTCGGATTTGAAAATCTAGACTCACAGGAGACGGACCATATGGTGCCCGAGACAGCAATATCCCGTTATATACAAGTCGGCTGGAGGACGATATATTGAATCTCGATGCAATATGATTGTTCCATCGTCATTAGGAGGCCCTGAACGTTGCAATTAACTATCAGTTCTGCGTCGGATTCGAAAATCTAGACTCACAGGAGAACGACCATAAGGTGCTCGAGGCTGCAATAGTCCCTTTCTAGACAAGTCGGCTGAAGGACGATGTATTGAATCTCGACGCAATTTGAGTGATCCATCGTCATTAGGAGGCCCTGAAAGTTGCAATTAACTATCAGTTCTGCGTCGGATTCGAAAATCTAGACTCACAGGAGAACGACCATAAGTTGCCTGAGGCAGCATTAGACCCTCGGAGACAAGTCGGCTGAAGGACGATGTATTGAATCTCGACGGTATTTGAGTGTTCCATCGTCATTAGGAGGCCCTGAGCGTTACAATTAACTATCATTTTAGCGTCGGGTTCGATAATCTACTCACAGGAGAAGGATCATACGGTGCCCGAGACAGCAATATCCCCTGGATACAAGTCGGCCGGAGGACGGTATATAAAATCTCGGTGCAATTTGAGTGTTCCATCGTCATTATTAGGGCCTGAACGTTACAATTAATAATCAGTTTTTCGTCGGATTAGAAAATCTAGACTCACAGGAGAACGACCTTAAATTGCGCGAGGCAGCAATAGACCCTTGGAGACAAGTCGGCTGGAGGACGATGTATTGGATCGCGACGTAATTTGAGTGTTCCATCGTAACTAGGAGGCCCTGAACTTACAGTTAACAATCAGTTTTGCGTCGGATTAGTAAATCTAGACCCACAGGAGAACGACCATATGGTGCCCGAGGCAGCGTCAGACTATTGGAGACAAGTCGGCTGGAGGCCTATGTATTAAATCTCGACGCAATTTGAGTGTTCCATCGTCATTAGGATACGCTGAACTTTACAATTAACTATCAGTTCCGCGTCGGATTCGAAAATCCCGACTCACAGGAGACGAACCACATGGAGCCCGAGGCAGCAATATCCTCTTGTAGACAAGTCGGCTGGAGGTCGATGTATTGACTCTCGACGCAATTTGAATGTTCCATCTTCATTAGGTGGCACTGAACGTTACAATTAACTATCAGTTTTGCGTCGGGTTCGAAAATCTAGACTCACAGGAGAACGATCATAAGGTGCCCGAGGCAGCAAAAGACCCTTAAAGTCAAGTCGGCCGGAGGACGATATATTCAATCTCGGTGCAATTTGAGTGTTCCATCGTCATTAGGAGGCCCTGAACGTTACAATTAACTATCAGTTTTGCGTCGGATTAGAAAATCTAGACTCACAGGAGAACGACCATAAGGTGCTCGAGGCTGCAATAGACCCTTTCTAGACAAGTCGGCTGAAGGACGATGTATTGAATCTCGACGCAATTTGAGTGTTCCATCGTCATTAGGAGGCCCTGAACGTTGCAATTAACTATCAGTTCTGCGTCGGATTCGAAAATATAGACTCACAGGGGAACGACCATATGGTGCCCGAGGCAGCAATAGACACTTGGAGACAAGTCGTCTGGAGGACGATGGATGGATTGCGACGCAATTTTAGTGTTCCATCGTCATTAGGAGGCCCTGAATATTATAATTAACTATCGGTTTTTCGTCGGATTCGAAAATCTAGACTCACTGGAGACTGACCACAAGGTACCCGAGGCAGCAATATCCCCTTGGACACCAGTCCGCTGGAGGACGATGTATTGAATCGCGACGCAATTTGAATGTTCCATCGTCATTAGGAGGCCCTGAATTTTACAATTAAATATCAGTTTCGCGTCAGATTCGAAATTCCCGACTCACAGGAGACGGACCACATTGAGCCCGATGCGGCAATATCCGCTTGTAGACAAGTCAGCTGGAGGTCGATGTATAGACACTCGACGCAATTTGAGTGTTCCATCGTCATTAGGAGGACATGAACGTTACAATTAACTATAATTTTTGCTTCGGATTCGAAAATCTAGACTCACAGGAGAACGAACATAAGGTGCCCGAGGCTCCAATAGACCCTTGGAGACAAGTCGGCTGGAGGACGATGTATTGTATCTCGACGCAATTTGAGTGCTCTAACATCATTAGGAGGTGCTGAACGTTACAATTCACTATCATTTTTGCGTCGGATTCGAAAATCTAGACTCACAGGAGAAGGTTCATATGGTGCCCGAGACAGCAATATCCCCCTGGAGACAAGTCGGCTGCAGGACGATGTATCGGATCGCGACGCAATTTGAGTGTTCCATCGTCATTAGGAGGCCCTGAACGTTACAATTAACTATCAGTTTTGCGTCGGAGTCGAAAATATAGACTTACTGGAGACGGACCATAAGGTGCCCGAGGCAGCAATATCCCCTTGGAGACCTGTCAGCTGGAGGACGATGTATTGAATCTTGACGCAAATTGAGTGTTCCATCGTCATTAGGAGGCCCTGAACGTTGCAATTAACTATCAGTTCTGCGTCAGATACGAAAATCTAGACTCACAGGAGAACGACCATAAGGTGCTCGAGGCTGCAATAGTCCCTTTCTAGACAAGTCGGCTGAAGGACGATGTATTGAATCTCGACGCAATTTGAGTGTTCCATCGTCATTAGGAGGCCCTGAACGTTGCAATTAACTATCAGTTCTGCGTCGGATTCGAAAATCTAGACTCACAGGAGAACGACCATAAGGTGCCTGAGGCAGCATTAGACCCTTGGAGACAAGTCGGCTGAAGGACGATGTATTGAATCTCGACGGTATTTGAGTGTTCCATCGTCATTAGGAGGCCCTGAGCGTTAGAATTAACTATCATTTTAGCGTCGGATTCGAAAATCTACTCACAGGAGAAGGATCATACGGTGCACGAGACAGCAATATACCCTGGATAGAAGTCGGCCGTAGGACGATATATTCAATCTCGGTGCAATTTGAATGTTCCATCGTCATTATTAGGGCCTGAACGTTACAATTAATAATCAGTTTTTCGTCGGATTGGAAAATCTAGACTCACAGGAGAACGACCTTAAATTGCGCGAGGCAGCAACAGACCCTTGGAGACAAGTCGGCTGGAGGACGATGTATTGGATCGCGACGCAATTTGAGTGTTCCATCGTAACTAGGAGGCCCTGAACTTACAATTAACAATCAGTTTTGCGTCGGATTAGTAATTCTAGACTCACAGGAGAACGACCATAAGGTGCCTGAGGGAGCATTAGACCCTTGGAGACAAGTCGGCTGAAGGACGATGTATTGAATCTCGACGGTATTTCAGTGTTCCATCGTCATTAGGAGGCCCTGAGCGTTACAATTAACCATCATTTTAGCGTCGGATTCGAAAATCTTCTAACAGGAGAAGGATCACACGGTGCCCGAGACAGCAATATCCCCTGGATACAAGTCGGCCGGAGGACGATATATTCAATCTCGGTGCAATTTGAGTGTTCCATCGTCATTAGGAGGCCCTGAACGTTACAATTAACTATTAGTTTTGCGTCGGATTAGAAAATCTAGACTCACAGGAGAACGACCATAAGGTGCTCGAGGCTGCAATAGACCCTTTCTAGACAAGTCGGCTGAAGGACGATGTTTTGAATCTCGACGCAATTTGAGTGTTCCATCGTCATTAGGAGGCCCTGAACGTTGCAATTAACTATCAGTACTGCGTCGGATTCGAAAATCTAGACTCACAGGAGAACGACCATAAGGTGCCTGAGGCAGCATTAGACCCTTGGAGACAAGTCGGCTGAAGGACGATGTATTGAATCTCGACGGTATTTGAGTGTTCCATCGTCATTAGGAGGCCCTGAGCGTTACAATTAACTATCATTTTAGCGTCGGATTCGAAAATCTACTCACAGGAGAAGGATCATACGGTGCCCGAGACAGCAATATCCCCTGGATACAAGTCGGCCGGAGGACGATATATTTAATCTCGGTGCAATTTGAGTGTTCCATCGTCATTATTAGGCCCTGAACGTTACAATTAATAATCAGTTTTTCGTCGGATTAGAAAATCTAGACTCACAGGAGAACGACCATAAATTGCCCGAGGCAGCAATAGACCCTTGGAGATAAGTCGGCTGGAGGACGATGGATGGATTGCGACGCAATTTGAGTGTTCCATCGTCATTAGGAGGCCCTGAACGTTACAATTAACTATCAGTTTATCGTCGGATTCGAAAATCTAGACTCACTGGAGACTGACCATAAGGTGCCCGAGGCAGCAATATCCCCTTGGACACCAGTCCGCTGGAGGACGATGTATTGAATCACGACGCAATTTGAATGTTCCATCGTCATTAGGAGGCCCTGAATGTTACAATAAAATATCAGTTTCGCGTCAGATTCGAAAATCCCGACTCACAGGAGACGGACCACATGGAGCCCAATGCAGCAATATCCCCTAGTAGACAAGTCGGCTGGAGGTCGATGTATTGACACTCGATGCAATTTGAGTGTTCCATCGTCATTAGGAGACGCTGAACGTTACAATTTACTATCATTTTTGCGTCGGATTCGAAAATCTAGACTCACAGGAGACGGACCCGAGGTAGCAATATCCCCTTGGAGTTAAGTCGGCTGGAGGCCGATGTATTGAATCTCGACGCAATTTGAGTGTTCCATCGTCATTAGGAGGCCCTGAAGGCTACAATTAGCTATCAGTTGTGCGTCGGATTTGAAAATCTAGACTCACAGGAGACGGACCATATGGTGCCCGAGACAGCAATATCCCGTTATATACAAGTCGGCTGGAGGACGATATATTGAATCTCGATGCAATTTGATTGTTCCATCGTCATTAGGAGGCCCTGAACGTTGCAATTAACTATCAGTTCTGCGTCGGATTCGAAAATCTAGACTCACAGGAGAACGACCATAAGGTGCACGAGGCTGCAATAGTCCCTTTCTAGACAAGTCGGCTGAAGGACGATGTATTGAATCTCGACGCAATTTGAGTGATCCATCGTCATTAGGAGGCCCTGAAAGTTGCAATTAACTATCAGTTCTGCGTCGGATTCGAAAATCTAGACTCACAGGAGAACGACCATAAGGTGCCTAAGGCAGCATTAGACCCTCGGAGACAAGTCGGCTGAAGGACGATGTATTGAATCTCGACGGTAATTGAGTGTTCCATGGTCATTAGGAGGCCCTGAGCGTTACAATTAACTATCATTTTAGCGTCGGATTCGAAAATCTACTCACAGGAGAAGGATCATACGGTGCCCGAGACAGCAATATCCCCTGGATACAAGTCGGCCGGAGGACGGTATATAAAATCTCGGAGCAATTTGAGTGTTCCATCGTCATTATTAGGGCCTGAACGTTACAATTAATAATCAGTTTTTCGTCGGATTAGAAAATCTAGACTCACAGGAGAACGACCTTAAATTGCGCGAGGCAGCAATAGACCCTTGGAGACAAGTCGGCTGGAGGACGATGTATTGGATCGCGACGCAATTTGAGTGTTCCATCGTAACTAGGAGGCCCTGAACTTACAATTAACAATCAGTTTTGCGTCGGATTAGTAAATCTAGACCCACAGGAGAACGACCATATGGTGCCCGAGGCAGCGTCAGACCATTGGAGACAAGTCGGCTGGAGACCTATGTATTGAATCTCGACGCAATTTGAGTGTTCCATCGTCATTAGGATACGCTGAACTTTACAATTAACTATCAGTTCCGCGTCGGATTCGAAAATCCCGACTCACAGGAGACGAACCACATGGAGCCCGAGGCAGCAATATCCTCTTGTAGACAAGTCGGCCGGAGGACGATATATTCAATCTCGGTGCAATTTGAGTGTTCCATCGTCATTAGGAGGCCCTGAACGTTACAAATAACTATCAGTTTTGCGTCGGATTAGAAAATCTAGACTCACAGGAGAACGACCATAAGGTGCTCGAGGCTGCAATAGACCCTTTCTAGACAAGTCGGCTGAAGGACGATGTATTGAATCTCGACGCAATTTGAGTGTTCCATCGTCATTAGGAGGCCCTGAACGATGCAATTAACCATCGGTTCTGCGTCGGATTCGAAAATATAGACTCACAGGGGAACGACCATATGGTGCCCGAGGCAGCAATAGATACTTGGAGACAAGTCGGCTGGAGGACGATGGATGGATTGCGACGCAATTTTAGTGTTCCATCGTCATTAGGAGGCCCTGAATGTTACAATTAAATATCAGTTTCGCGTCAGATTCGAAATTCCCGACTCACAGGAGACGGACCACATGGAGCCCGATGCGGCAATATCCCCTTGTAGACAAGTCAGCTGGAGGTCGATGATTAGACACTCGACGCAATTTGAGTGTTCCATCGTCATTAGGAGGACATGAACGTTACAATTAACTATAATTTTTGCTTCGGATTCGAAAATCTAGACTCACAGGAGAACGAACATAAGGTGCCCGAGGCTCCAATAGATCCTTGGAGACAAGTCGGCTGGAGGACGATGTATTGTATCTCGACGCAATTTGAGTGCTCTAACATCATTAGGAGGTGCTGAACGTTACAATTCACTATCATTTTTGCGTCGGATTCGAACATCTAGACTCACAGGAGAAGGTTCATATGGTGCCCGAGACAGCAATATCCCCCTGGAGACAAGTCGGCTGCAGGACGATGTATCGGATCGCGACGCAATTTGAGTGTTCCATCGTCATTAGGAGGCCCTGAACGTTACAATTAACTATCAGTTTTGCGTCGGAGTCGAAAATATAGACTTACTGGAGACGGACCATAAGTGCCCGAGGCAGCAATATCCCCTTGGAGACCTGTCAGCTGGAGGACGATGTATTGAATCTTGACGCAATTTGAGTGTTCCATCGTCATTAGGAGGCCCTGAAGGCTACAATTAACTATCAGTTCTGCGTCGGATTTGAAAATCTAGACTCACAGGAGACGGACCATATGGTGCCCGAGACAGCAATATCCCCTTATATACAAGTCGGCTGGAGGACGATGTATTGAATCTCGACGCAATTTGAGTGTTCCATCGTCATTAGGAGGCCCTGAACGTTACAATTAACTATCAGTTTTGCGTCGGATTAGAAAATCTACGCTCACAGGAGAACGACCATAAGGTGCTCGAGGCTGCAATAGACCCTTTCTAGACAAGTCGGCTGAAGGACGATGTATTGAATCTCGACGGTATTTGAGTGTTCCATCGTCATTAGGAGGCCCTGAGCGTTACAATTAACTATCATTTTAGCGTCGGATTCGAAAATCTACTCACAGGAGAGGGATCATACGGTGCCCGAGACAGCAATATCCCCTGGATACTAGACGGCCGGAGGACGATATATTCAATCTTGGTGCAATTTGAGTGTTCCATCGTCATTATTAGGCCCTGAACGTTACAATTAATAATCAGTTCTTCGTCGGATTAGAAAATCTAGACACACAGGAGAACGACCATAAATTGCCCGAGGCAGCAATAGACCCTTGGAGACAAGTCGGCTGGAGGACGATGCATTGGATCGCGACGCAATTTGAGTGTTCCATCGTAACTAGGAGGCCCTGAACTTACAATTAACAATCAGTTTTGCGTCGGATTAGTAAATCTAGACTCGCAGGAGAACGAACGTATGGTGCCCGAGGCAGCAATAGACCCTTGGAGATAAGTCGGCTGGAGGACGATGGATGGATTGCGACGCAATTTGAGTGTTCCATCGTCATTAGGAGGCCGTGAACGTTACAATTAACTATCAGTTTTTCGTCGGATTCGAAAATCTAGACTCACTGGAGACTGACCATAAGGTGCCCGAGGCAGCAATATCCCCTTGGACACCAGTCCGCTGGAGGACGATGTATTGAATCACGACGCAATTTGAATGTTCCATCGTCATTAGGAGGCCCTGAATGTTACAATTAAATATCAGTTTCGCGTCAGATTTGCAAAATCCCGACTCACAGGAGACGGACCACATGGAGCCCGATGCAGCAATATCCCCTTGTAGACAAGTCGGCTGGAGGTCGATGTATAGACACTCGACGCAATTTGAGTGTTCCATCTTCATTAGGAGGCGTTGAACGTTACAATTATCTATCAGTTTAGCGTCGGATTCGAAAATCTACTTACAGGGGAAGGTACAAATGGTGCCCTCCAGCGGACTGGTGTCCAAGGGGATATTGCTGCCTCGGGCACCTTATGGTCAGTCTCCAGTGAGTCTAGATTTTCGAATCCGACGAAAAACTGATAGTTAATTGTAACGTTCACGGCCTCCTAATGACGATGGAACACTCAAATTGCGTCGCAATCCATCCATCGTATCCCCTTGGATACAAGTCGGCTGGAGGACGATATATTGAATCTCGACACAATTTGAGTGTTCCATCGACATTAGGAGGCCCTGAACGTTGCAATTAACTATCAGTTCTGCGTCGGATTCGAAAATCTAAACTCACAGGAGAACGACCATAAGGTGCCTGAGGCAGCATTAGACCCTTGGAGACAAGTCGGCTGAAGGACGATGTATTGAATCTCGACGGTATTTGAGTGTTCCATCGTCATTAGGAGGCCCTGAGCGTTACAATTAACTATCATTTTAGCGTCGGATTCTAAAATCTACTAACAGATCTACGGTGCCCGAGACAGCAATATCCCCTGGATACAAGTCGGCCGGAGGACGATATATTCAATCTCGGTGCAATTTGAGTGTTCCATCGTCATTAGGAGGCCCTGAACGTTACAATTAACTATCAGTTTTGCGTCGGATTAGAAAATCTAGACTCACAGGAGAACGACCATAAGGTGCTCGAGGCTGCAATAGACCCTTTCTAGACAAGTCGGCTGAAGGACGATGTATTGAATCTCGACGGTATTTGAGTGTTCCATCGTCATTAGGAGGCCCTGAGCGTTACAATTGACTATCATTTTAGAGTCGGATTCAAAAATCTACTCACAGGAGAAGGATCATACGGTGCCCGAGACAGCAATATCCCCTGGATACAAGTCGGCCGGAGGACGATATATAAAATCTCGGTGCAATTTGAGTGTTCCATCGTCATTATTAGGGCCTGAACGTTACAATTAATAATCAGTTTTTCGTCGGATTAGAAAATCTAGACTCACAGGAGAACGACCTTAAATTGCGCGAGGCAGCAATAGACCCTTGGAGACAAGTCGGCTGGAGGACGATGTATTGGATCGCGACGCAATTTGAGTGTTCCATCGTAACTACGAGGCCCTGAACTTACAATTAACAATCAGTTTTGCGTCGGATTAGTAAATCTAGACCCACAGGAGAACGACCATATGGTGCCCGAGGCAGCGTCAGACCATTGGAGACAAGTCGGCTGGAGGCCTATGTATTGAATCTCGACGCAATTTGAGTGTTCCATCGTCATTAGGATGCGCTGAACTTTACAATTAACTATCAGTTCCGCGTCGGATTCGAAAATCCCGACTCACAGGAGACGAACCACATGGAGCCCGAGGCAGCAATATCCCCTTGTAGACAAGTCGGCTGGAGGTCGATGTATTGACTCTCGACGCAATTTGAATGTTCCATCTTCATTAGGTGGCCCTGAACGTTACAATTAACTATCAGTTTTGCGTCGGATTAGAAAATCTAGACTCACAGGAGAACGACCATAAGGTGCTCGAGGCTGCAATAGACCCTTTCTAGACAAGTCGGCTGAAGGACGATGTATTGAATCTCGACGCAATTTGAGTGTTCCATCGTCATTAGGAGGCCCTGAACGTTGCAATTAACTATCAGTTCTGCGTCGGATTCGAAAATATAGACTCACAGGGGAACGACCATATGGTGCCCGAGGCAGCAATAGACACTTGGAGACAAGTCGGCTGGAGGACGATGGATGGATTGCGACGCAATGTTAGTGTTCCATCGTCATTAGGAGGACCTAATTATTACAATTAACTATCGGTTTCTCGTCGGATTCGAAAATCTAGACTCACTGGAGACTGACCACAAGGTGCCCGAGGCAGCAATATCCCCTTGGACACCAGTCCCCTGGAGGACGATGTATTGAATCGTGACGCAATTTGAATGTTCCATCGTCATTAGGAGGCCCTGAATTTTACAATTAAATATCAGTTTCGCGTCAGATTCGAAATTCCCGACTCACAGGAGACGGACCACATGGAGCCCGATGCAGCAATATCCCCTTGTAGACAAGTCAGCTGGAGGTCGATGTATTGAATCTCGACGCAATTTGAGTGTTCCATCGTCATTAGGAGGCCCTGAACGTTACAGTTAACTATCAGGTTTGCGTCGGATTAGAAAATCTACACTCACAGGAGAACGACCATAAGGTGCTCGAGGCTGCAATAGACCCTTTCTAGACAAGTCGGCTGAAGGAAAATGTATTGAAACTCGAGGCAATTTGAGTGTTCCATCGTCATTAGGAGGCCCTGAACGTTGCAATTAACTATCAGTTCTGCGTCGGATTCGAAAATCTAGACTCACAGGAGACGACCATAAGGTGCACGAGGCAAAATTAGACCCTTGGAGACAAGTCGGCTGAAGGACGATGTATTGAATCTCGACGGTATTTGAGTGTTCCATCGTCATTAGGAGGCCCTGAGCGTTACATTTAACGATCAGTTTAGCGTCGGATTCGAAAATCTACTCACAGGAGAAGGATCATATGGTGCCCTAGACAGCAATATCCCCTGGATACAAGTCGGCCGGAGGACGATAAATTCAATCTCGATGCAATTTGAGTGTTCCATCGTCATTATTAGGCCCTGAACGTTACAATTAATAATCAGTTTTTCGTCGGATTAGAAAATCTAGACTCACAGGAGAACGACCATAAATTGCCCCAGGCAGCAATAGACCCTTGGAGACAAGTCGGCTGGAGGTCGATGTATTGGATCGCGACGCAATTTGAGTGTTCCATCGTCACTAGGAGGCCCTGAACTTACAAATAACAATCAGTTTTGCGTCGGATTAGTAAATCTAGAGTCACAGGAGAACGAACATATGGTGCCCGAGGCAGCAATAGACCCTTGGAGAAAAGTCGGCTGGAGGACGATGGATGGATTGCGACGCAATTTGAGTGTTCCATCGTCATTAGGAGGCCCTGAATATTACAATTAACTATCAGTTTTTCGTCGGATTCGAAAATCTAGACTCACTGGAGACTGACCATAAGGTGCCCGAGGCAGCATATCCCCTTGGACACCAGTCCGCTGGAGGACGATGTATTGAATCGTGACGCATTTGAATGTTCCATCGTCATTAGGAGGCCCTGAATGTTACAATTAAATATCAGTTTCGCGTCAGACTCGAAAATCCTGACTCACAGGAGACGGACCACATGGTGCCCCATGCAGCAATATCCCCTTGTAGACAAGTCGGCTGGAGGTCGATGTATTGACACTCGACGCAATTTGAGTGTTCCCTCGTCATTAGGAGGCGCTGAACGTTACAATTAACTATCATTTTTGCGTCGGATTCGAAAATTTAGACTCACAGGAGCCGGAATATTGTGCCCGAGGCTGCAATATCCCCTTGGAGTTAAGTCGGCTGAAGGCGATGTATTGAATCTCGACGCAATTTGAGTTTTCCATCGTCATTAGGAGGCCCTGAACGTTACAATTAACTATCAGTTCAGCGTCGGCTTCGAAAATCTAGACTCACAGGAGAACGACCATAAGGTGCCCGAGGCAGCAATAGACACTTGGAGACAAGTCGGCATAAGGGCGATGTATTGAATCCCGACGGTATTTGAGTGTTCCATCGTCATTAGGAGGCCCTGAACTTACAATTAACAATCAGTTGTGCGTCGGATTAGAAAATCTAGACTCACAGGAGACGGACCATATGGTGCCCGAGGCAGCAATATCCCCTTGGAGTTAAGTCGGCTGGAGGCCGATGTATTGAATCTCGACGCAATTTGAGTGTTCCATCGTCATTAGGAGGCCCTGAACGTTACAATTAACTATCAGTTTAGCGTCGGATTCGAAAATCTATTCACAGGGGAAGGTACAAATGGTGCCAGAGACAACAAAATCCCCTTGGATACAAGTCTGCTGGAGGACGATATATTGAATCTCGACGCAATTTGAGTGTTCCATCGTCATTAGGAGGCCCTGAACTTACAACTAACAATCAGTTTTGCGTCGGATTAGTAAACCTCACAGGAGAATGACCATATGGTGCCCGAGGCAGCAATAGATCCTTGGAGACAAGTCGGCTGAAGGGCGATGTATTGAATCTCGACGGTATTTGAGTCTTCCATCGTCATTAGGAGGCCCTGAACGTTACAATTAACTATCAGTTCTGCGTCGGCTTCGAAAATCTAGACTCAATGGAGAACGACCATCAGGTGCCCCAGGCAGCAATAGACCCTTGGAGACAAGTCGGCAGAAGGGCGATGTATTGAATCTCGACGGTATTTGAGTGTTCCATCGTCATTAGGAGGCCCTGAACGTTACAATTAATTATCATTTTAGCGTCGGATTCGAAAATCTACTCACAGGAGAAGGATCATACGGTGCCCGAGACAGCAATATCCCCTGGATACAAGTCGGCCGGAGGACGATATATAAAATCTCGGTGCAATTTGAGTGTTCCATCGTCATTATTAGGGCCTGAACGTTACAATTAATAATCAGTTTTTCGTCGGATTAGAAAATCTAGACTCACAGGAGAACGACCTTAAATTGCGCGAGGCAGCAATAGACCCTTGGAGACAAGTCGGCTGGAGGACGATGTATTGGATCGCGACGCAATTTGAGTGTTCCATCGTAACTACGAGGCCCTGAACTTACAATTAACAATCAGTTTTGCGTCGGATTAGTAAATCTAGACCCACAGGAGAACGACCATATGGTGCCCGAGGCAGCGTCAGACCATTGGAGACAAGTCGGCTGGAGGCCTATGTATTGAATCTCGACGCAATTTGAGTGTTCCATCGTCATTAGGATGCGCTGAACTTTACAATTAACTATCAGTTCCGCGTCGGATTCGAAAATCCCGACTCACAGGAGACGAACCACATGGAGCCCGAGGCAGCAATATCCCCTTGTAGACAAGTCGGCTGGAGGTCGATGTATTGACTCTCGACGCAATTTGAATGTTCCATCTTCATTAGGTGGCCCTGAACGTTACAATTAACTATCAGTTTTGCGTCGGATTAGAAAATCTAGACTCACAGGAGAACGACCATAAGGTGCTCGAGGCTGCAATAGACCCTTTCTAGACAAGTCGGCTGAAGGACGATGTATTGAATCTCGACGCAATTTGAGTGTTCCATCGTCATTAGGAGGCCCTGAACGTTGCAATTAACTATCAGTTCTGCGTCGGATTCGAAAATATAGACTCACAGGGGAACGACCATATGGTGCCCGAGGCAGCAATAGACACTTGGAGACAAGTCGGCTGGAGGACGATGGATGGATTGCGACGCAATGTTAGTGTTCCATCGTCATTAGGAGGACCTAATTATTACAATTAACTATCGGTTTCTCGTCGGATTCGAAAATCTAGACTCACTGGAGACTGACCACAAGGTGCCCGAGGCAGCAATATCCCCTTGGACACCAGTCCCCTGGAGGACGATGTATTGAATCGTGACGCAATTTGAATGTTCCATCGTCATTAGGAGGCCCTGAATTTTACAATTAAATATCAGTTTCGCGTCAGATTCGAAATTCCCGACTCACAGGAGACGGACCACATGGAGCCCGATGCAGCAATATCCCCTTGTAGACAAGTCAGCTGGAGGTCGATGTATTGAATCTCGACGCAATTTGAGTGTTCCATCGTCATTAGGAGGCCCTGAACGTTACAGTTAACTATCAGGTTTGCGTCGGATTAGAAAATCTACACTCACAGGAGAACGACCATAAGGTGCTCGAGGCTGCAATAGACCCTTTCTAGACAAGTCGGCTGAAGGAAAATGTATTGAAACTCGAGGCAATTTGAGTGTTCCATCGTCATTAGGAGGCCCTGAACGTTGCAATTAACTATCAGTTCTGCGTCGGATTCGAAAATCTAGACTCACAGGAGACGACCATAAGGTGCACGAGGCAAAATTAGACCCTTGGAGACAAGTCGGCTGAAGGACGATGTATTGAATCTCGACGGTATTTGAGTGTTCCATCGTCATTAGGAGGCCCTGAGCGTTACATTTAACGATCAGTTTAGCGTCGGATTCGAAAATCTACTCACAGGAGAAGGATCATATGGTGCCCTAGACAGCAATATCCCCTGGATACAAGTCGGCCGGAGGACGATAAATTCAATCTCGATGCAATTTGAGTGTTCCATCGTCATTATTAGGCCCTGAACGTTACAATTAATAATCAGTTTTTCGTCGGATTAGAAAATCTAGACTCACAGGAGAACGACCATAAATTGCCCCAGGCAGCAATAGACCCTTGGAGACAAGTCGGCTGGAGGTCGATGTATTGGATCGCGACGCAATTTGAGTGTTCCATCGTCACTAGGAGGCCCTGAACTTACAAATAACAATCAGTTTTGCGTCGGATTAGTAAATCTAGAGTCACAGGAGAACGAACATATGGTGCCCGAGGCAGCAATAGACCCTTGGAGAAAAGTCGGCTGGAGGACGATGGATGGATTGCGACGCAATTTGAGTGTTCCATCGTCATTAGGAGGCCCTGAATATTACAATTAACTATCAGTTTAGCGTCGGATTCGAAAATCTATTCACAGGGGAAGGTACAAATGGTGCCAGAGACAACAAAATCCCCTTGGATACAAGTCTGCTGGAGGACGATATATTGAATCTCGACGCAATTTGAGTGTTCCATCGTCATTAGGAGGCCCTGAACTTACAACTAACAATCAGTTTTGCGTCGGATTAGTAAACCTCACAGGAGAATGACCATATGGTGCCCGAGGCAGCAATGGATCCTTGGAGACAAGTCGGCTGAAGGGCGATGTATTGAATCTCGACGGTATTTGAGTCTTCCATCGTCATTAGGAGGCCCTGAACGTTACAATTAACTATCAGTTCTGCGTCGGCTTCGAAAATCTAGACTCAATGGAGAACGACCATCAGGTGCCCCAGGCAGCAATAGACCCTTGGAGACAAGTCGGCAGAAGGGCGATGTATTGAATCTCGACGGTATTTGAGTGTTCCATCGTCATTAGGAGGCCCTGAACGTTACAATTAATTATCATTTTAGCGTCGGATTCGAAAATCTACTCACAGGAGAAGGATCACATGGTGCCCGAGACAGCAATATCCCCTGGATACAAGTCGGCCGGAGGACGATATATTGAATCTCGACGCAATTATAGTGTTCCATCGTCATTATTAGGCCCTGAACGTTACAATTAATAATCAGTTTTGCGTCGGATTAAAAAATCTAGACTCTCAGGAGAACGACCAAATGGTGCCCGAGGCAGCGTCAGACCATTGGTGATAAGTCGGCTGGAGGCCTATGTATTGAATCTCGACGCAATTTGAGTGTTCCATCGTAATTAGGATGCGCTGAACTTTACAATTAACTATCAGTTCCGCGTCGGATTTGAAAATCCCGATTCACAGGAGACGAACCACATGGAGCCCGAGGCAGTAATATCCCCTTGTAGACAAGTCGGCTGGAGGTCGATGTATTGACTCTCGACGCAATTTGAGTGTTCCATCGTCATTAGGAGGCGCTGAACGTTACAATTAACTATCATTTTTGAGTCGGATTCGAAAATCTAGACCTACAGGTTACGGACCATATGGTGCCAGAGGCAGCAATATCCCCTTGGAGGTAAGTCGGCTGGTGGCCGATGTATTGAATCTCGACGCAATTTGAGTGTTCCATCGTCATTAGGAGGCCCTGAAGGCTACAATTAACTATCAGTTGTGCGTCGGATTTGAAAATCTAGACTCACAGGAGACGGACCAATGGTGCCCGAGACAGCAATATCCCGTTATATACAAGTCGGCTGGAGGACGATAAATTGAATCTCGATGCAATTTGAGTGTTCCATCGTCATTAGGAGGCCCTGAACTTAACAATTAACAATCAGTTTTGCGTCGGATTAGTAAATCTAGACTCAGAGGAGAACGACCATATGGTACCCGAGGCAGCATTAGACCCTTGGAGACAAGTCGGCTGGAGGCCGATGTATTGAATCTCGACGCAATTTGAATGTTCCATCGTCATTAGGTGGCCCTGAACGTTACAATTAACTATCAGTTTTGCGTCGGATTCGAAAATCTAGACTCACAGGAGAACGACCATAAGGTGCCTAGGCAGCAATAGACCCTTGGAGACAAGTCGGCTGAAGGACGATGAATTGAATCTCGACGTAATTTAAGTGTTCCATCGTCATTAGGATGCGCTGAACTTTACAATTAACTATCAGTTCCGCGTCGGATTTGAAAATCCCGACTCACAGGAGACGAACCACATGGAGCCCGAGGCAGTAATATCCCCTTGTAGACAAGTCGGCTGGAGGTCGATGTATTGACTCTCGACGCAATTTGAGTGTTCCATCGTCATTAGGAGGCGCTGAACGTTACAATTAACTATCATTTTTGCGTCGGATTCGAAAATCTAGACTCACAGGAGACGGACCATATGTTGCCCGAGGCAGCAATATCCCCTTGGAGGTAAGTCGGCTGGTGGCCGATGTATTGAATCTCGACCCAATTTGAGTGTTCCATCGTCATTAGGAAGCCCTGAACGTTACAATTACCTATCAGTTTTGCGTCGGATTCGAAAGGCTACACTCACAGGTGAACGACCATAAGGTGCTCGAGGCTGCAGTAGACCCTTTCTAGACAAGTCGGCTGAAGGACGATCTATTCAATCTCGACGCAATTTGAGTGTTCCATCGTCATTAGGAGGCCCTGAATGTTGCAATTACCTATCAGTTCTGCGTCGGATTCGAAAATCTAGACTCACAGGAGACGACCATAAGGTGCCCGAGGCAGCATTAGACCCTTGGAGACAAGTCGGCTGAAGGACGATGTATTGAACCTCGACAGTATTTGAGTGTTCCATCGTCATTGGGAGGCCCTGAGCGTTACAATTAACTATCAGTTTAGCGTCGGATTGGAAAATCTACTCACAGGAGAAGGATCATATGGTGCCCGAGACAGCAATATCCCCTGGATACAAGTCGGCCGGAGGACGATATATTCAATCTCGATGCAATTTGAGTGTTCCATCGTCGTTATTAGGCCCTGAACGTTACAATTAATAATCAGTTTTTCGTCGGATTAGAAAATCTAGACTCACAGGAGAACGACCATAAATTGCCCGAGGCAGCAATGGACCCTTGGAGACAAGTCGGCTGGAGGACGATATATTGAATCTCGACGCAATTTGAGTGTTCCATCGTCATTAGGAGGCCCTGAACTTACAATTAACAATCAGTTTTGCGTCGGATTAGTAAATCTCACAGGAGAACGACAATTTGGTGCCCGAGGCAGCAATAGATCCTTGGAGACAAGTCGGCTGGAGGCCGATGTATTGAATCTCGACGGTATTTGAGTGTTCCATCGTCATTAGGAGGCCCTGAACGTTACAATTAACTATCATTTTAGCGTCGGATTCGAAAATCTACTCACAGGAGAAGGATCACATGGTGCCCGAGACAGCAATATCCCCTGGATACAAGACGGCCGGAGGACGATATATTGAATCTCGACGCAATTATAGTGTTCCATCGTCATAATTAGGCCCGGAACGTTACAATTAATAATCAGTTTTGCGTCGAATTAAAAAAACTAGACTCACAGGAGAACGACCATATATTGCCCGAGGCAGCGATAGACCCTTGGAGACAAGTCGGCTGGAGGACGATGTATTGGATCGCGACGCAATTTGAGTGTTCCATCGTAACTAGGAGGTCCTGAACTTACAAATAACAATCAGTTTTGCGTCGGATTAGTAAATCTAGACTCACAGGAGAACGACCATATGGTGCCGGAGGCAGCGTCAGACCATTGGAGACAAGTCGACTGGAGGCCTATGTATTGAATCTCGACACAATTTGAGTGTTCCATCGTCATTAGGATGCGCTGAACTTTACAATTAACTATCAGTTCCGCGTCGGATTTGAAAATCCCGACTCACAGGAGACGAACCACATGGAGCCCGAGGCAGTAATATCCCCTTGTAGACAAGTCGGCTGGAGGTCGATGTATTGACTCTCGACGCAATTTGAGTGTTCCATCGTCATTAGGAGGCGCTGAACGTTACAATTAACTATCATTTTTGCGTCGGATTCGAAAATCTAGACTCACAAGAGACGGACCATATGGTGCCCGAGGCAGCAATATCCCCTTGGAGGTAAGTCGGCTGGTGGCCGATGTATTGAATCTCGACGCAATTTGAGTGTTCCATCGTCATTAGGAGGCCCTGAAGGCTACAATTAACTATCAGTTGTGCGTCGGATTTGAAAATCTAGACTCACAGGAGACGGACCATTTGGTGCCCGAGACAGCAATATCCCGTTATATACAAGTCGGCTGGAGGACGATATATTGAATCTCGATGCAATTTGAGTGTTCCATCGTCATTAGAAGGCCCTGAACTTACAATTAACTATCAGTTTTGCGTCGGATTCAAAAATCTTGACTTACTGGAGGCGGACCATCAGGTGCGCGAGACAGCATTATTCCCTTGGAGACCAGTCCACTGGAGGACGATGTATTGAATCGCGACGCAATTTGAGTGTTCCATCGTCATTAGGAGGCCCTGAACGTTGCAATTAACTATCAGTTCTGCGTCGGATTCGAAAATCTAGACTCACAGGAGAAGGTTCATACGGCGACCGAGACAGCAATATCCCCTTGGGGACAAGTCGGCTGAAGGCCGATGTGCTGAATCTCGACACAATTTGAGTGTTCCATCGTCATTAGGTGGCCCTGAATATTACAATTAACTGTCGGTTTTTCGTCGGATTCGAAAATCTAGACTCACTGGAGACTGACCATAAGGTGCCCGAGGCAGCATTAGACCCTTGGTGACAAGTCGGCTGAAGGACGATGTATTGAATCTCGACGGTATTTGAGTGTTCCATCGTCATTAGGAGGCCCTGAGCGTTACAATTAACTATCATTTTTAGCGTCGGATTCGAAAATCTAGACTCACAGGAGAAGGTTCATACGGTGCCCGAGACAGCAATATCCCCTTGGATACAAGTCGGCTGAAGGCCGATGTACTGAATCTCGACACAATTTGAGTGTTCCATCGTCATTAGGTGGCCCTGAACGTTACAATTAACTATCAGTTTTGCGTTGGGTTCGAAAATATAGACTCACAGGGGAACGACCATATGGTGCCCGAGGCAGCAATAGACACTTGGAGACAAGTCGGCTGGAGGACGATGGATGGATTGCCACGCAATTTTAGTGTTCCATCGTCATTAGGAGGCCCTGAATATTACAATTAACTGTCGGTTTTTCGTCGGATTCGAAAATCTAGACTCACTGGAGACTGACCATAAGGTGCCCGAGGCAGCAATATCCCCTTGGACACCAGTCCGCTGGAGGACGATGTATTGAATCGCGACGCAATTTGAATGTTCCATCGTCATTAGGAGGCCCTGAATGTTACAATTAAATATCAGTTTCGCGTCAGATTCGAAAATCCTGACTCACAGGAGACGGACCACATGGTGCCCCATGCAGCAATTTCCCCTTGTAGACAAGTCGGCTGGAGGTCGATGTATTGACACTCGACGCAATTTGAGTGTTCCCTCGTCATTAGGAGGCGCTGAACGTTACAATTAACTATCATTTTTGCGTCGGATTCGAAAATTTAGACTCACAGGAGCCTACCATATTGTGCCCGAGGCTGCAATATCCCCTTGGAGTTAAGTCGGCTGAAGGCGATGTATTGAATCTCGACGCAATTTGAGTTTTCCATCGTCATTAGGAGGCCCTGAACGTTACAATTAACTATCAGTTCTGCGTCGGCTTCGAAAATCTAGACTCACAGGAGAACGACCATAAGGTGACCGAGGCAGCAATAGACCCTTGGAGACAAGTCGGCATAAGGGCGATGTATTGAATCCCGACGGTATTTGAGTGTTCCATCGTCATTAGGAGGCCCTGAACTTACAATTAACAATCAGTTGTGCGTCGGATTAGAAAATCTAGACTCACAGGAGACGGACCATATGGTGCCCGAGGCAGCAATATCCCCTTGGAGTTAAGTCGGCTGGAGGCCGATGTATTGAATCTCGACGCAATTTGAGTGTTCCATCGTCATTAGGAGGCCCTGAACGTTAAAATTAACTATCAGTTTAGCGTCGGATTCGAAAATCTATTCACAGGGGAAGGTACAAATGGTGCCAGAGACAACAAAATCCCCATGGATACAATTAACTATCATTTTTGCGTCGGATTCGAAAATCTAGACTCACAAGAGACGGACCATATGGTGCCCGAGGCAGCAATATCCCCTTGGAGGTAAGTCGGCTGGTGGCCGATGTATTGAATCTCGACGCAATTTGAGTGTTCCATCGTCATTAGGAGGCCCTGAAGGCTACAATTAACTATCGGTTGTGCGTCGGATTTGAAAATCTAGACTCACAGGAGACGGACCATTTGGTGCCCGAGACAGCAATATCCCGTTATATACAAGTCGGCTGGAGGACGATATATTGAATCTCGATGCAATTTGAGTGTTCCATCGTCATTAGGTGGCCCTGAATATTACAATTAACTGTCGGTTTTTCGTCGGATTCGAAAATCTAGACTCACTGGAGACTGACCATAAGGTGCCCGAGGCAGCATTAGACCCTTGGTGACAAGTCGGCTGAAGGACGATGTATTGAATCTCGACGGTATTTGAGTGTTCCATCGTCATTAGGAGGCCCTGAGCGTTACAATTAACTATCATTTTTAGCGTCGGATTGGAAAATCTAGACTCACAGGAGAAGGTTCATACGGTGCCCGAGACAGCAATATCCCCTTGGATACAAGTCGGCTGAAGGCCGATGTACTGAATCTCGACACAATTTGAGTGTTCCATCGTCATTAGGTGGCCCTGAACGTTACAATTAACTATCAGTTTTGCGTCGGGTTCGAAAATATAGACTCACAGGGGAACGACCATATGGTGCCCGAGGCAGCAATAGACACTTGGAGACAAGTCGGCTGGAGGACGATGGATGGATTGCCACGCAATTTTAGTGTTCCATCGTCATTAGGAGGCCCTGAATATTACAATTAACTGTCGGTTTTTCGTCGGATTCGAAAATGTAGACTCACTGGAGACTGACCATAAGGTGCCCGAGGCAGCAATATCCCCTTGGACACCAGTCCGCTGGAGGACGATGTATTGAATCGCGACGCAATTTGAATGTTCCATCGTCATTAGGAGGCACTGAATGTTACAATTAAATATCAGTTTCGTGTCAGATTCGAAAATCCTGACTCACAGGAGACGAACCACATGGAGCCCGAGGCAGCAATTTCCCCTTGTAGACAAGTCGGCTGGAGGTCGATGTATAGACACTCGACGCAATTTGAGTGTTCCATCGTCATTAGGAGGCGCTGAACGTTACAATTAACTATCAGTTTAGCGTCGGATTCGAAAATCTACTTACTGGGGAAGGTACAAATGGTGCCCGAGACAACAATATCCCCTTGGATACAAGTCGGCTGGAGGACGATATATTGAATCTCGACGCAATTTGAGTGTTCCATCGTCATTAGGAGGCCCTGAACTTACAATTAACAATCAGTTTTGCGTCGGATTAGTAAATCTCACAGGAGAACGACCATATGGTGCCCGAGGCAGCAATAGATCCTTGGAGACAAGTCGGCTGGAGGACGATGTATTGGATCGCGACGCTATTTGAGTGTTCCATCGTAACTAGGAGGCCCTGAACTTACAATTAACAATCAATTTTGCGTCGGATTAGTAAATCTAGACTCACAGGAGAACGACCATATGGTGCCCGAGGCAGCGTCAGTCCATTGGAGACAAGTCGGCTGGAGGCCTATGTATTGAATCTCGACGCAATTTGAGTGCTCCATCGTCATTAGGATGCGCTGAACTTTACAATTAACTATCAGTTCCGCGTCGGATTCGAAAATCCCGACTCACAGGAGACGAACCACATGGAGCCCGAGGCAGCAATTTCCCCTTGTAGACAAGTCGGCTGGAGGTCGATGTATTGACTCTCGACGCGATTTGAGTGTTCCATCGTCATTAGGAGGCGCTGAACGTTACAATTAACTATCAATTTTGCGTCGGGTTCGAAAAGCTAGACTCACAGGAGAACGATCATAAGGTGCCCGAGGCAGCAAAAGACCCTTAAAGTCAGGTCGGCAGAAGAACGATGTATTGGATCGCGACGCAATTTGAGTGTTCCATCGTCATTAGGAGGCGCTGAACGTTACAATTAACTATCAGTTCTGCGCCGGATTCGAAAATCTAGACTCACAGGAGAACGACCATAAATTGCCCGAGGCAGCAATAGACCCTTGGAGACAAGTCGGCTGGAGGACGATGTATTGGATCGCGACGCAATTTGAGTGTTCCATCGTAACTAGGAGGCCCTGAACTTACAATTAACAATCAATTTTGCGTCGGATTAGTAAATCTAGACTCACAGGAGAACGACCATATGGTGCCCGAGGCAGCGTCAGACCATTGGAGACAAGTCGGCTGGAGTGCTCCATCGTCATTAGGATGCGCTGAACTTTACAATTAACTATCAGTTCCGCGTCGGATTCGAAAATCCCGACTCACGGGAGACCAACCACATGGAGCCCGAGGCAGCAATATCCCCTTGTAGACAAGACGGTTGGAGGTTGATGTTTTGACTCTCGACGCAATTTGACTGTTCCAACGTCATTAGGAGGCCCTGAACGTTACAATTAACTATCAGTTTCGCGTCGGATTCAAAAATCTAGACCCACAGGAGACGGACCATTTGGTGCCCGAGGCAGCAATATCTCCTTCTAGACAATTCGGCTGGAGGACGATGTATTGTATCTCGACGCAATTTGAGTGTTCCATCGTCATTAGGTGGCCCTGAACGTTATAATTAACTATCATTTTTGCGTCGGATTCGATAATCTAGACTCACAGGAGAAGGTTCATATGGTGCCCGAGACAAGTCGGCTGAAGGCCGATGTACTGAATCTCGACACAATTTGAGTGTTCCATCGTCATTAGGTGGCCCTGAACGTTACAATTAACTATCAGTTTAGCGTCGGATTCGAAACTCTACTTACAGGGGAAGGTACAAATGGTGCCCGAGACCACAATATCCCCTTGGATACAAGTCGGCTGGAGGACAATATATTGAATCTCGACGCAATTTGAGTGTTCCATCGTCATTAGGAGGCCCTGAACTTACAATTAACAATCAGTTTTGCGTCGGATCAGTAAATCTCACAGGAGAACGACCATATGGTGCCCGAGGCAGCAATAGATCCTTGGAGACAAGTCGGCTGGAGGCCGATGTGTTGAATCTCGACGCAATTTGAGTGTTCCATCGTCATTAGGGGGCCCTGAACGTTACAATTAACAATCACATTGCGTCGGATTAGAAAATATAGACTCACACGAGAACGACCATATATTGCCCGAGTCAGCAATAGACCCTTGGAGACAAGTCGGCTGGAGGCCGATGTATTGAATCTCGACGCAATTTGAATGTTCATAGTCATTAGGTGGCCCTGAACGTTACAATTAACTATCAGTTTTGCGTCGGGGTCGAAAATCTAGACTTACAAGAGAACGATCATTAGGTGCCCGAGGCAGCAAAAGACCCTTGAATTCAAGTCGGCAGAAGGACGATGTATTGAATCGCGACGCAATTTGAGTGTTCCATCGTCGTTAGGAGGCCCTGAACGTTACAATTAACTATCAGGTTAGCGTCGGATTCGAAAATCTAGAGTCACTGGAGACGGACCAGAAGTTGCCCGAGGCAGCAAAATCCCCTTGGAGACCTGTCCGCTGTTGGACGATGTATTGAATCGCGACGCAACTTGAGTGTTCCATCGTCATTAGGAGGCCCTGAGCGTTACAATTAACTGTCAGTTCTGCGTCGGATTCGAAAATCCCGACTCACAGGAGACGAACCATTTGGTGCCCGAGGCAGCAATATCCCCTTCTAGACAAGTCGGCTGGAGGACGATGTATTGAATCTCGACGCAATTTGAGTGCTCCATCGTCTTTAGGATGCGCTGAACTTTACAATTAACTATCAGTTCCGCGTCGGATTCGAAAATCCCGACTCACAGGAGACGAACCACATGGAGCCCGAGGCAGCAATTTCCCCTTGTAGACAAGTCGGCTGGAGGTCGATGTATTGACTCTCGACGCAATTTGAGTGTTCCATCGTCATTAGGAGGCGCTGAACGTTACAATTAACTATCATTTTTGCGTCGGGTTCGAAAAGCTAGACTCACAGGAGAACGATCATAAGGTGCCCGAGGCAGCAAAAGACCCTTAAAGTCAGGTCGGCAGAAGAACGATGTATTGGATCGCGACGCAATTTGAGTGTTCCATCGTCATTAGGAGGCGCTGAACGTTGCAATTAACTATCAGTTCTGCGTCGGATTCGAAAATCTAGACTCACAGGAGAACGAACATAAGGTGCCCGAGGCAGCAATAGACCCTTGGAGACAAGTCGGCTGGAGGACGATGTATTGGATCGCGACGCAATTTGAGTGTTCCATCGTAACTAGGAGGCCCTGAACTTACAATTAACAAACAATTTTGCGTCGGATTAGTAAATCTAGACTCACAGGAGAACGACCATATGGTGCCCGAGGCAGCGTCAGACCATTGGAGACAAGTCGGCTGGAGTGTTCCATCGTCATTAGGATGCGCTGAACGTTAGAATTAAATATCAGTTCCGCGTTGGATTCGAAAATCCCGACTCACAGGAGACCAACCACATGGAGCCCGAGGCAGCAATATCCCCTTGTAGACAAGACGGTTGGAGGTCGATGTTTTGACTCTCGACGCAATTTGACTGTTCCATCGTCATTAGGAGGCCCTGAACGTTACAATTAACTATCAGTTTCGCGTCGGATTCAAAAATCTAGACTCACAGGAGACGGACCATTTGGTGCCCGAGGCAGCAATATCTCCTTCTAGACAAGTCGGCTGGAGGACGATATATTGTATCTCGACGCAATTTGAGTGTTCCATCGTCATTAGGTGGCCCTGAACGTTATAATTAACTATCATTTTTGCGTCGGATTCGAAAATGTAGACTCACAGGAGAAGGTTCATATGGTGCCCGAGACAAGTCGGCTGAAGGCCGATGTACTGAATCTCGACACAATTTGAATGTTCCATCGTCATTAGGTGGCCCTGAGCGTTACAATTAACTATCAGTTTTGCGTAGGGTTCGATAATATAGACTCAGAGGAGAACGATCATAAGGTGCCCGAGGCAGCAATAGACACTTCGAGACAAGTCGGCTGGAGGACGATGGATGGATTGCGACGCAATTTTAGTGTTCCATCGTCATTAGGGGGCCCTGAACGTTACAATTAACAATCACATTGCGTCGGATTAGAAAATCTAGACTCACACGAGAACGACCATATATTGCCCGAGTCAGCAATAGACCCTTGGAGACAAGTCGGCTGGAGGCCGATGTATTGAATCTCAACGCAATTTGAATGTTCATCGTCATTAGGTGGCCCTGAACGTTACAATTAACTATCAGTTTTGCGACGGGGTCGAAAATCTAGACTCACAAGAGAACGATCATAAGGTGCCCGAGGCAGCAAAAGACCCTTGAATTCATGTCGGCAGAAGGACGATGTATTGGATCGCGACGCAATTTGAGTGTTCCATCGTTAGGAGGCCCTGAACTTACAATTAACAATCAGTTTTGCGTCGGATTAGTAAATCTAGACTCACAGGAGAACGACCATAAGGTGCCCGAGGCAGCAAAAGACCCTTGAAGTCAAGTCGGCAGAAGGACGACGTATTGGATCGCGACGCAATTCGAGTGTTCCATCGTCATTAGAAGGCCCTGAACGTTACAATTAATTATCAGTTTTGTGTTGGATTCGAAAATCTAGACTTATTGGAGACGGACCATAAGGTGCCCGAGGCAGCATTATCCCCTTGGAGACCAGTTCGCTGGAGGACGATGTATTGAATCGCGACGCAATTTGAGTGCTCCATCGTCATTAGGAGGCCCTGAAGGCTACAATTAACTATCAGCTCTCCGTCGGATTCTAGACGGACCATAAGGTGCCCGAGGCAGCATTATCCCCTTGGAGACCTGTCCGCTGGTGGACGATGTATTGGATCGCGACGCAATTTGAGTGTTCCATCGTTACTAGGAGGCCCAGAACTTACAATTAACAATCAGTCTTGCGTCGGATTAGTAAATCTAGACTCACAGGAGATTGACCATATGGTGCCCGAGGCAGCATCAGACCATTGGAGACAAGTCGGCTGGTGGCCTATGTATTGAAACTCGACGCAATTTGAGTGTTCCATCGTCATTAGGATGCGCTGAACGTTACAATTAACTATCATTTTAGCGTCGGATTCGAAAATCTACTCACAGGAGAAGGATCATATGGTGCCCGAGTCAGCAATATCCCGTTGGATACAAGTCGGCTGGAGGACGATGTATAGTATCTCGACGCAATTTGAGTGTTCTAACATCATTAGGAGGCGCTGAACGTTACAATTCACTATCATTTTTGCGTCGGGTTCGAAAATCTAGACTCACAACAGAACGATCATAAGGTGCCCGAGGCAGCAAAAGACCCTTGAAGTCAAGTCAGCAGAAGGACGAAGAATTGGATCGCGACGCAATTTGAGTGTTCCATCGTAACTAGGAGGTCCTGAACTTACAATTAACAATCAGTTTTGCGTCGGATTAGTAAATCTAGACTCACAGGAGAACGACCATATGGTGCCGGAGGCAGCGTCAGACCATTGGAGACAAGTCGACTGGAGGCCTATGTATTGAATCTCGAAGCAATTTGAGTGTTCCATCGTCATTAGGATGCCCTGAACTTTACAATTAACTATCAGTTCCGCGTCGGATTTGAAAATCCCGACTCACAGGAGACGAACCACATGGAGCCCGAGGCAGTAATATCGCCTTGTAGACAAGTCGGCTGGAGGTCGATGTATTGACTCTCGACGCAATTTGAGTATTCCATCGTCATTAGGAGGCCCTGAAGGCTACAATTAACTATCAGTTGTGCGTCGGATTTGAAAATCTAGACTCACAGGAGACGGACCATTTGGTGCCCGAGACAGCAATATCCCGTTATATACAAGTCGGCTGGAGGACGATATATTGAATCTCGATGCAATTTGAGTGTTCCATCGTCATTAGGAGGCCCTGAACTTACAATTAACAATCAGTTTTGCGTCGGATTAGTAAATCTAGACTCAGAGGAGAACGACCATATGGTGCCCGAGGCAGCAATAGACCCTTGGAGCCAAGTCGGCTGGAGGCCGATGTATTGAATCTCGACGCAATTTGAATACTCCATCGTCATTAGGTGGCCCTGAACGTTACAATTAACTATCAGTTTTGCGTCGGGTTCGAAAATCTAGACTCACAGGAGAACGATCATAAGGTGCCCGAGGCAGCAAAAGACCCTTAAAGTCAAGTCGGCAGAAGAACGATGAATTGGATCGCGACGCAATTTGAGTGTTCCATCGTCATTAGAAGGTCCTGAACGTTACAATTAACTATCAGTTTTGCGTCGGATTCAAAAATCTTGACTTACTGGAGGCGGACCATCAGGTGCGCGAGACAGCATTATCCCCTTGGAGACCAGTCCGCTGGAGGACGATGTATTGAATCGCGACGCAATTTGAGTGTTCCATCGTCATTAGGAGGCCCTGAACGTTACAATTAACTATCAGTTTTGCGTCGGATTGGAAAATCTAGACTCACAGGAGAACGACCATAAGGTGCTCGCGGCTGCAATGGACCCTTTCTAGACAAGTCGGGTGAAGGATGATGTATTGAATCTCGACGCAATTTGAGTGTTCCATCGTCATTAGGAGGCCCTGAACGTTGCAATTAACTATCAGTTCTGCGTCGGATTCGAAAATCTAGACTCACAGGAGAAGGTTCATACGGTGCCCGAGACAGCAATATCCCCTTGGGGACAAGTCAAGCTGAAGGCCGATGTACTGAATCTCGACACAATTTGAGTGTTCCATCGTCTTTAGGTGGCCCTGAATATTACAATTAACTGTCGGTTTTTCGTCGGATTCGAAAATCTAGACTCACTGGAGACTGACCATAAGGTGCCCGAGGCAGCATTAGACCCTTGGAGACAAGTCGGCTGAAGGACGATGTATTGAATCTCGACGGTATTTGAGAGTTCCATCGTCATGAGGAGGCCCTGAGCGTTACAATTAACTATCATTTTAGCGTCGGATTCGAAAACTCACAGGAGAAGGTTCGTACGGTGCCCGAGAAAGCAATATCCCCTTGGGGACAAGTCGGCTGAAGGCCGATGTACTGAATCTCGACACAATTTGAGTGTTCCATCGTCATTAGGTGGCCATGAATGTTACAATTAACTATCAGTTTTGCGTCGGGTTCGAAAATATAGACTCACAGGGGAACGACCATATGGTGCCCGAGGCAGCAATAGACACTTGGAGACAAGTCGGCTGGAGGACGATGGATGGATTGCCACGCAATTTTAGTGTTCCATCGTCATTAGGAGGCCCTGAATATTACAAGTAACTATCGGTTTTTCGTCGGATTCGAAAATCTAGACTCACTGGAGACTGACCATAAGGTGCCCGAGGCAGCAATATCCCCTTGGACACCAGTCCCCTGGAGGACGATGTATTGAATCGCGACGCAATTTGAATGTTCCATCGTCATTAGGAGGCCCTGAAAGTTACAATTAAATATCAGTTTCGTGTCAGATTCGAAAATCCCGACTCACAGGAGACGGACCACATAGAGCCCAATGCAGCAATATCCCCTTGTAGACAAGTCGGCTGGAGGTCGATGTATAGACACTCGACGCAATTTGAGTGTTCCATCGTCATTAGGAGGCGCTGAACGTTACAATTAACTATCAGTTTAGCGTCGGATTCGAAAATCTACTTACAGGGGAAGGTACAAATGGTGCCCGAGACAACAATATCCCCTTGGATACAATTCGGCTGGAGGACGATATATTGAATCTCGACGAAATTTGAGTGTTCCATCGTCATTAGGAGGCCCTGAACTTACAATTAACAATCAGTTTTGCGTCGGATTAGTAAATCTCACAGGAGAACGACCATATGGTGCCCGAGGCTGTAAAAGACCCTTGGAGACAAGTCGGCTGGAGGACGATGTATTGAATCTCGACGCAATTTGAGTGTTCCATCGTCATTAGGTGGCCCTGAACAATTAACTATGAGTTTTGCGTCAGGTTCGAAAACCTAGCCTCACAGGAGAACGATCTTAAGGTGTCCGATACAGCAATAGACGCTTGTAGAAATTTCGGCTGGAGGTCGATGTATTGACTCTCGACGCGATTTGTGTGTTCCATCGTCATTAGGAGGCCCTGAAGGCTACAATTAACTATCAGTTCTGCGTCGGATTCGAAAATCTAGACTCACAGGAGACGGACCATATGGTGCCCGAGGCAGCAATATCCCCTTGGAGTTAAGTCGGCTGGAGGCCGATGTATTGAATCTGGACGCAATTTGAGTGTTCCATCGTCATTAGGAGGCCCTGAACGTTGCAATTACCTATCAGTTCTGCGTCGGATTCGAAAATCTAGACTCACAGGAGACGACCATAAGGTGCCCGAGGCAGCATTAGACCCTTGGAGACAAGTCGGCTGAAGGACGATGTATTGAATCTCGACGGTATTTGAGTGTCCATCGTCATTAGGAGGCCCTGAGCGTTACAATTAACTATCAGTTTAGCGTCGGATTCGAAAATCTACTCACAAGAGAAGGATCATATGGTGCCCCAGACAGCAATATCCCCTGGATACAAGTCGGCCGGAGGACGATATATTCAATCTCGATGCAATTTGAGTGTTCCATCGTCATTATTAGGCCCTGAACGTTACAATTAATAATCAGTTTTTCGTCGGATTAGAAAATCTAGACTCACAGGAGAACGACCATAAATTGCCCGAAGCAGCAATGGACCCTTGGAGACAAGTCGGCTGGAGGACGATATATTGAATCTCGACGCAATTTGAGTGTTCCATCGTCATTAGGAGGCCCTGAACTTACAATTAACAATCAGTTTTGCGTCGGATTAGTAAATCTCACAGGAGAACGACCATATGGGGCCCGAGGCAGCAATAGATCCTTGGAGACAAGTCGGCTGGAGGCCGATGTATTGAATCTCGACGGTATTTGAGTGTTCCATCGTCATTAGGAGGCCCTGAACGTTACAATTAACTATCATTTTAGCGTCGGATTCGAAAATCTACTCACAGGAGAAGGATCACATGGTGCCCGAGACAGCAATATCCCCTGGATACAAGTCGGCCGGAGGACGTTATATTGAATCTCGACGCAATTATAGTGTTCCATCGTCATTATTAGGCCCGGAACGTTACAATTAATAATCAGTTTTGCGTCGGATTAAAAAATCTAGACTCACAGGAGAACGACCATATATTGCCCGAGGCAGCGATAGACCCTTGGAGACAAGTCGGCTGGAGGACGATGTATTGGATCGCGACGCAATTTGAGTGTTCCATCGTAACTAGGAGGTCCTGAACTTACAATTAACAATCAGTTTTGCGTCGGATTAGTAAATCTAGACTCACAGGAGAACGACCATATGGTGCCGGAGGCAGCGTCAGACCATTGGAGACAAGTCGACTGGAGGCCTATGTATTGAATCTCGACGCAATTTGAGTGTTCCATCGTCATTAGGATGCCCTGAACTTTACAATTAACTATCAGTTCCGCGTCGGATTTGAAAATCCCGACTCACAGGAGACGAACCACATGGAGCCCGAGGCAGTAATATCGCCTTGTAGACAAGTCGGCTGGAGGTCGATGTATTGACTCTCGACGCAATTTGAGTATTCCATCGTCATTAGGAGGCGCTGAACGTTACAATTAACTATCTTTTTTGCGTCGGATTCGAAAATCTAGACTCACAGGAGACGGACCATATGGTGCCCGAGGCAGCAATATCCCCTTGAAGGTAAGTCGGCTGGTGGCCGATGTATTGAATCTGGACGCAATTTGAGTGTTCCATTGTCATTAGGAGGCCCTGAAGGTTACAATTAACTATCAGTTGTGCGTCGGATTTGAAAATCTAGACTCACAGGAGACGGACCATTTGGTGCCCGAGACAGCAATATCCAGTTATATACAAGTCGGCTGGAGGACGATATATTGAATCTCGATGCAATTTGAGTGTTCCATCGTCATTAGGAGGCCCTGAACTTACAATTAACAATCAGTTTTGCGTCGGATTAGTAAATCGAGACTCAGAGGAGAACGACCATATGGTGCCCGAGGCAGCAATAGACCCTTGGAGACAAGTCGGCTGGAGGCCGATGTATTGAATCTCGACGCAATTTGAATGTTCCATCGTCATTAGGTGGCCCTGAACGTTACAATTAACTATCAGTTTTGCGTCGGGTTCGAAAATCTAGACTCACAGGAGAACGATCATAAGGTGCCCGAGGCAGCAAAAGACCCTTAAAGTCAAGTCGGCAGGAGAACGATGAATTGGATCGCGACGCAATTTGAGTGTTCCATCGTCATTAGAAGGCCCTGAACGTTACAATTAACTATCAGTTTTGCGTCGGATTCAAAAATCTTGACTTACTGGAGGCGGACCATCAGGTACGCGAGACAGCATTATCCCCTTGGAGACCAGTCCGCTGGAGGACGATGTATTGAAACGCGACGCAATTTGAGTGTTCCATCGTCATTAGGAGGCCCTGAACGTTACAATTAACTATCAGTTTTGCGTCGGATTGGAAAATCTAGACTCACAGGAGAACGACCATAAGGTGCTCGCGGCTGCAATGGACCCTTTCTAGACAAGTCGGCTGAAGGACGATGTATTGAATCTCGACGCAATTTGAGTGTTCCATCGTCATTAGGAGGCCCTGAACGTTGCAATTAACTATCAGTTCTGCGTCGGATTCGAAAATCTAGACTCACAGGAGAAGGTTCATACGGTGCCCGAGACAGCAATATCCCCTTGGGGACAAGTCGGCTGAAGGCCGATGTACTGAATCTCGACACAATTTGAGTGTTCCATCGTCATTAGGTGGCCCTGAATATTACAATTAACTGTCGGTTTTTCGTCGGAATCGAAAATCTAGACTCACTGGAGACTGACCATAAGGTGCCCGAGGCAGCATTAGACCCTTGGAGACAAGTCGGCTGAAGGACGATGTATTGAATCTCGACGGTATTTGAGTGTTCCATCGTCATGAGGAGGCCCTGAGCGTTACAATTAACTATCATTTTAGCGTCGGATTCGAAAATCTAGACTCACAGGAGAAGGTTCATACGGTGCCTGAGACAGCAATATCCCCTTGGGGACAAGTCGGCTGAAGGCCGATGTACTGAATCTCGACACAATTTGAGTGTTCCATCGTCATTATGTGGCCATGAATGTTACAATTAACTATCGGTTTTGCGTCGGGTTCGAAAATATAGACTCACGGGGGAACGACCATATGGTGCCCGAGGCAGCAATAGTCACTTGGAGACAAGTCGGCTGGAGGACGATGGATGGATTGCCACGCAATTTTAGTGGTCCATCGTCATTAGGAGGCCCTAAATATTACAATTAACTGTCGGTTTTTCGTCGGATTCGAAAATCTAGACTCACTGGAGACTGACCATAAGGTGCCCGAGGCAGCAATATCCCCTTGGACACCAGTCCCCTGGAGGACGATGTATTGAATCGCGACGCAATTTGAATGTTCTATCGTCATTAGGAGGCCCTGAATGTTACAATTAAATATCAGTTTCGTGTCAGATTCGAAAATCCCGACTCACAGGAGACGGACCACATAGAGCCCAATGCAGCAATATCCCCTTGTAGACAAGTCGGCTGGAGGTCGATGTATAGACACTCGACGCAATTTGAGTGTTCCATCGTCATTAGGAGGCGCTGAACGTTACAATTAACTATCATTTTAGCGTCGGATTCGAAAATCTACTCACAGGAGAAGGATCACATGGTGCCGGCGACAGCAATATCCCCTGGATTCAAGTCGGCCGCAGGACGATATATTGAATCTCGACGCAATTATAGTGTTCCATCGTCATTATTAGGCCCTGAACGTTACAATTACTAATCAGTTTTGCGTCGGATTAGAAAATCTAGACTCACAGGAGAACGACCATATGGTGCCCGAAGCAGCGTCAGTCCATTGGAGACAAGTCGGCTGGAGGCCTATGTATTGAATCTCGACGCAATTTGAGTGCTCCATCGTCATTAGGATGCGCTGAACGTTACAATTAACTATCATTTTTGCGTCGGGTTCGAAAAGCTAGACTCACAGGAGAACGATCATAAGGTGCCCGAGGCAGCAAAAGACCCTTAAAGTCAGGTCGGCAGAAGAACGATGTATTGGATCGCGACGCAATTTGAGTGTTCCATCGTCATTAGGAGGCGCTGAACGTTGCAATTAACTATTAGTTCTGCGTCGGATTCGAAAATCTAGACTCACAGGAGAACGACCATAAATTGCCCGAGGCAGCAATAGACCCTTGGAGACAAGTCGGCTGGAGGACGATGTATTGGATCGCGACGCAATTTGAGTGTTCCATCGTAACTAGGAGGCACTGAACGTTACAATTAACTATCAGTTCTGCGTCGGATTCGAAAATCTAGACTCATAGGAGAACGACCATAAGGTGCCCGAGGCAGCAATAGACCCTTGGAGACAAGTCGGCTGAAGGACGATGTATTGAATCTCGACGGTATTTGAGTGTCCATCGTCATTAGGAGGCCCTGAGCGTTACAATTAACTATCAGTTTAGCGTCGGATTCGAAAATCTACTCACAAGAGAAGGATCATATGGTGCCCCAGACAGCAATATCCCCTGGATACAAGTCGGCCGGAGGACGATGCATCGAGGATATCTCGATGCAATTTGAGTGTTCCATCGTCATTATTAGGCCCTGAACGTTACAATTAATAATCAGTTTTTCGTCGGATTAGAAAATCTAGACTCACTGGAGAACGACCATAAATTGCCCGAAGCAGCAATGGACCCTTGGAGACAAGTCGGCTGGAGGACGATATATTGAATCTCGACGCAATTTGAGTGTTCCATCGTCATTAGGAGGCCCTGAACTTACAATTAACAATCAGTTTTGCGTCGGATTAGTAAATCTCACAGGAGAACGACCATATGGGGCCCGAGGCAGCAATAGATCCTTGGAGACAAGTCGGCTGGAGGCCGATGTATTGAATCTCGACGGTATTTGAGTGTTCCATCGTCATTAGGAGGCCCTGAACGTTACAATTAACTATCATTTTAGCGTCGGATTCGAAAATCTACTCACAGGAGAAGGATCACATGGTGCCCGAGACAGCAATATCCCCTGGATACAAGTCGGCCGGAGGACGTTATATTGAATCTCGACGCAATTATAGTGTTCCATCGTCATTATTAGGCCCGGAACGTTACAATTAATAATCAGTTTTGCGTCGGATTAAAAAATCTAGACTCACAGGAGAACGACCATATATTGCCCGAGGCAGCGATAGACCCTTGGAGACAAGTCGGCTGGAGGACGATGTATTGGATCGCGACGCAATTTGAGTGTTCCATCGTAACTAGGAGGTCCTGAACTTACAATTAACAATCAGTTTTGCGTCGGATTAGTAAATCTAGACTCACAGGAGAACGACCATATGGTGCCGGAGGCAGCGTCAGACCATTGGAGACAAGTCGACTGGAGGCCTATGTATTGAATCTCGACGCAATTTGAGTGTTCCATCGTCATTAGGATGCCCTGAACTTTACAATTAACTATCAGTTCCGCGTCGGATTTGAAAATCCCGACTCACAGGAGACGAACCACATGGAGCCCGAGGCAGTAATATCGCCTTGTAGACAAGTCGGCTGGAGGTCGATGTATTGACTCTCGACGCAATTTGAGTATTCCATCGTCATTAGGAGGCGCTGAACGTTACAATTAACTATCTTTTTTGCGTCGGATTCGAAAATCTAGACTCACAGGAGACGGACCATTTGGTGCCCGAGACAGCAATATCCAGTTATATACAAGTCGGCTGGAGGACGATATATTGAATCTCGATGCAATTTGAGTGTTCCATCGTCATTAGGAGGCCCTGAACTTACAATTAACAATCAGTTTTGCGTCGGATTAGTAAATCGAGACTCAGAGGAGAACGACCATATGGTGCCCGAGGCAGCAATAGACCCTTGGAGACAAGTCGGCTGGAGGCCGATGTATTGAATCTCGACGCAATTTGAATGTTCCATCGTCATTAGGTGGCCCTGAACGTTACAATTAACTATCAGTTTTGCGTCGGGTTCGAAAATCTAGACTCACAGGAGAACGATCATAAGGTGCCCGAGGCAGCAAAAGACCCTTAAAGTCAAGTCGGCAGGAGAACGATGAATTGGATCGCGACGCAATTTGAGTGTTCCATCGTCATTAGAAGGCCCTGAACGTTACAATTAACTATCAGTTTTGCGTCGGATTCAAAAATCTTGACTTACTGGAGGCGGACCATCAGGTACGCGAGACAGCATTATCCCCTTGGAGACCAGTCCGCTGGAGGACGATGTATTGAAACGCGACGCAATTTGAGTGTTCCATCGTCATTAGGAGGCCCTGAACGTTACAATTAACTATCAGTTTTGCGTCGGATTGGAAAATCTAGACTCACAGGAGAACGACCATAAGGTGCTCGCGGCTGCAATGGACCCTTTCTAGACAAGTCGGCTGAAGGACGATGTATTGAATCTCGACGCAATTTGAGTGTTCCATCGTCATTAGGAGGCCCTGAACGTTGCAATTAACTATCAGTTCTGCGTCGGATTCGAAAATCTAGACTCACAGGAGAAGGTTCATACGGTGCCCGAGACAGCAATATCCCCTTGGGGACAAGTCGGCTGAAGGCCGATGTACTGAATCTCGACACAATTTGAGTGTTCCATCGTCATTAGGTGGCCCTGAATATTACAATTAACTGTCGGTTTTTCGTCGGATTCGAAAATCTAGACTCACTGGAGACTGACCATAAGGTGCCCGAGGCAGCATTAGACCCTTGGAGACAAGTCGGCTGAAGGACGATGTATTGAATCTCGACGGTATTTGAGTGTTCCATCGTCATGAGGAGGCCCTGAGCGTTACAATTAACTATCATTTTAGCGTCGGATTCGAAAATCTAGACTCACAGGAGAAGGTTCATACGGTGCCTGAGACAGCAATATCCCCTTGGGGACAAGTCGGCTGAAGGCCGATGTACTGAATCTCGACACAATTTGAGTGTTCCATCGTCATTATGTGGCCATGAATGTTACAATTAACTATCGGTTTTGCGTCGGGTTCGAAAATATAGACTCACGGGGGAACGACCATATGGTGCCCGAGGCAGCAATAGTCACTTGGAGACAAGTCGGCTGGAGGACGATGGATGGATTGCCACGCAATTTTAGTGGTCCATCGTCATTAGGAGGCCCTAAATATTACAATTAACTGTCGGTTTTTCGTCGGATTCGAAAATCTAGACTCACTGGAGACTGACCATAAGGTGCCCGAGGCAGCAATATCCCCTTGGACACCAGTCCCCTGGAGGACGATGTATTGAATCGCGACGCAATTTGAATGTTCTATCGTCATTAGGAGGCCCTGAATGTTACAATTAAATATCAGTTTCGTGTCAGATTCGAAAATCCCGACTCACAGGAGACGGACCACATAGAGCCCAATGCAGCAATATCCCCTTGTAGACAAGTCGGCTGGAGGTCGATGTATAGACACTCGACGCAATTTGAGTGTTCCATCGTCATTAGGAGGCGCTGAACGTTACAATTAACTATCAGTTTAGCGTCGGATTCGAAAATCTACTTACAGGGGAAGGTACAAATGGTGCCCGAGACAACAATATCCCCTTGGATACAAGTCGGCTGGAGGACGATATATTGAATCTCGACGCAATTTGAGTGTTCCATCGTCATTAGGAGGCGCTGAACGTTACAATTAACTATCATTTTAGCGTCGGATTCGAAAATCTACTCACAGGAGAAGGATCACATGGTTCCCGAGACAGCAATATCCCCTGGATTCAAGTCGGCCGGAGGACGATAAATTGAATCTCGACGCAATTATAGTGTTCCATCGTCATTATTAGGCCCTGAACGTTACAATTACTAATCAGTTTTGCGTCGGATTAGAAAATCTAGACTCACAAGAGAACGACCATATGGTGCCCGAGGCAGCGTCAGTCCATTGGAGACAAGTCGGCTGGAGGCCTATGAATTGAATCTCGACGCAATTTGAGTGCTCCATCGTCATTAGGATGCGCTGAACTTTACAATTAACTATCAGTTCCGCGTCGGATTCGAAAATCCCGACTCACAGGAGACGAACCACATGGAGCCCGAGGCAGCAATTTCCCCTTGTAGACAAGTCGGCTGGAGGTCGATGTATTGACTCTCGACGCAATTTGAGTGTTCCATCGTCATTAGGAGGCGCTGAACTTTACAATTAACTATCATTTTTGCGTCGGGTTCGAAAAGCTAGACTCACAGGAGAACGATCATAAGGTACCCGAGGCAGCATAAGACCCTTAAAGTCAGGTCGGCAGAAGAACGATGTATTGGATCGCGACGCAATTTGAGTGTTCCATCGTCATTAGGAGGCGCTGAACGTTGCAATTAACTATCAGTTCTGCGTCGGATTCGAAAATCTAGACTCACAGGAGAACGACCATAAATTGCCCGAGGCAGCAATAGACCCTTGGAGACAAGTCGGCTGGAGGACGATGTATTGGATCGCGACGCAATTTGAGTGTTCCATCGTAACTAGGAGGCCCTGAACGTTACAATTAACTATCAGTTCTGCGTCGGATTCGAAAATCTAGACTCATAGGAGAACGACCATAAGGTGCCCGAGGCAGCAATAGACCCTTGGAGACAAATCGGCAGAAGGACGATGTATTGAATCTCGACGGTATTTGAGTGTTCCATCGTCATTAGGAGGCCCTGAACGTTACAATTAACTATCATTTTAGCGTCGGATTCGAAAATCTACTCACAGGAGAAGGATCACATGGTGCCCGAGACAGCAATATCCCCTGGATACAAGTCGGCCGGAGGACGATATATTGAATCTCGACGCAATTATAGTGTTCCATCGTCATTATTAGGCCCTGAACGTTACAATTACTAATCAGTTTTGCGTCGGATTAGAAAATCTAGACTCACAGGAGAACGACCATATATTGCCCGAGGCAGCAATAGTCCCTTGGAGACAAGTCGGCTGGAGTGTTCCATCGTCATTAGGATGCGCTGAACGATAAAATTAAATATCAGTTCCGCGTCGGATTCGAAAATCTACTTACAGGGGAAGGTACAAATGGTGCCCGAGACAACAATATCCCCTTAGATACAAGTCGGCTGGAGGACGATATATTGAATCTCGACGCAATTTGAGTGTTCCATCGTCATTAGGAGGCCCTGAACTTACAATTAACAATCAGTTTTGCGTGGGATTAGTAAATCTCACAGGAGAACGACCATATGGTGCCCGAGGCAGCAATAGATCCTTGGAGACAAGTCGGCTGGAGGCCGATGTATTGAATCTCGACGCAATTATAATGTTCCATCGTCATTAGGTGGGCCTGAACGTTACAATTAACTATCAGTTTTGCGTCGGATTCGAAAATCTAGACTCACAGGAGAACGACCATAAGGTGCCGAGGCAGCAATAGACCCTTGGAGACAAGTCGGCTGAAGGACGATGTATTGAATCTCGACGCAATTTGAGTGTTCCAACGTCATTACGAGGCCCTGAATGTTACAATTAAATATCAGTTTCGTGTCAGATTCGAAAATCCCGACTCACAGGAGACGGACCACATAGAGCCCGATGCAGCAATATCCCCTTGTAGACAAGTCGGCTGGAGGTCGATGTATTGACTCTCGACGCAATTTGAGTGTTCCATCGTCATTAGGAGGCGCTGAACGTTACAATTAACTATCAGTTTTGCGTCGGATTAGAAAATCTAGACTCACAGGAGAACGACCATAAGGTGCTCGAGGCTGCAATAGACCCTTGGAGACAAGTCGGCAGAAGGACGATGTATTGAATCTCGACGGTATTTGAGTGTTCCATCGTCATTAGGAGGCCCTGAACGTTACAATTAACTATCATTTTAGCGTCGGATTCGAAAATCTACTCACAGGAGAAGGATCACATGGTGCCCGAGACAGCAATATCCCCTGGATACAAGTCGGCCGGAGGACGATATATTGAATCTCGACGCAATTATAGTGTTCCATCGTCATTATTAGGCGTCGGATTAGAAAATCTAGACTCACAGGAGAACGACCATATATTGCCCGAGGCAGCAATAGACCCTTGGAGACAAGTCGGCTGGAGGACGGTGTATTGGATCGCGACGCAAGTTGACTGTTCCATCGTAACTAGGAGGCCCTGAACTTACAATTAACAATCAGTTTTGCGTCGGATTAGTAAATCTAGACTCACAGGAGAACGACCATATGGTGCCCGAGGCAGCGTCAGTCCATTGGAGACAAGTCGGCTGGAGGCCTATGTATTGAATCTCGACGCAATTTGAGTGTTCCATCGTCATTAGGAGGCGCTGAACGTTACAATTAACTATCATTTCCGCGTCGGATTCGAAAATCCCGACTCACAGGAGACGAACCACATGGAGCCCGAGGCAGCAATTTCCCCTTGTAGACAAGTCGGCTGGAGGTCGATGTATTGACTCTCGACGCAATTTGAGTGTTCCATCGTCATTAGGAGGCGCTGAACGTTACAATTAACTATCATTTTTGCGTCGGGTTCGAAAAGCTAGACTCACAGGAGAACGATCATAAGGTGCCTGAGGCAGCAAAAGACCTTTAAAGTCAGGTCGGCAGAAGAACGATGTATTGGATCGCGACGCAATTTGAGTGTTCCATCGTCATTAGGAGGCGCTGAACGTTGCAATTAACTATCAGTTCTGCGTCGGATTCGAAAATCTAGACTCACAGGAGAACGACCATAAATTGCCCGAGGCAGCAATAGACCCTTGGAGACAAGTCGGCTGGAGGACGATGTATTGGATCGCGACGCAATTTGAGTGTTCCATCGTAACTAGGAGGCCCTGAACTTACAATTAACAATCAATTTTGCGTCGGATTACTAAATCTAGACTCACAGGAGAACGGCCATATGGTGCCCGAGGCAGCGTCAGACCATTGGAGACAAGTCGGCTGGAGTGTTCCATCGTCATTAGGATGCGCTGAACGATAGAATTAAATATCAGTTCCGCGTCGGATTCGAAAATCCCGACTCACAGGAGACCAACCACATGGAGGTCAAGGCAGCAATATCCCCTTGTAGACAAGACGGTTGGAGGTCGATGTTTTGACTCTCGACGCAATTTGACTGTTCCATCGTCATTAGGAGGCCCTGAACGTTACAATTAACTATCAGTTTCGCGTCGGATTCAAAAATCTAGACTCACAGGAGACGGACCATTTGGAGCCCGAGGCAGCAATAGATCCTTGGAGGCAAGTCGGCTGGAGGCCGATGTATTGAATCTCGACGCAATATGAGTGTTCCATCGTCATTAGGGGGCCCTGAACGTTACAATTAACAATCACATTGCGTCGGATTAGAAAATCTAGACTCACACGAGAACGACCATATATTGCCCGAGTCAGCAATAGACCCTTGGAGACAAGTCGGCTGGAGGCCGATGTATTGAATCTCGACGCAATTTGAGTGTTCTAACGTCATTAGGAGGCGCTGAACGTTACAATTCACTATCATTTTTGCGTCGGATTCGAAAATGTTGACTCACAGGAGAAGGTTCATATGGTGCCCGGGACAGCAATATCCCCTTGGACACCAGTCCGCTGGAGGACGATGTATTGAATCGCGACGCAATTTGAATGCTCCATCATCATTAGGAGGCCCTGAACATTACAATTAAATATCAGTTTCGAATCAGATTCGAAAATCCCAACTCACAGGAGACGGACCACATGGAGCCCGATGCAGCAATATCCCCTTGTAGACAAGTCGGCTGGAGGACGATGTATTGAATCTCGACGCAATTTGAGTGTTCCATCGTCATTAGGAGGCCCTGAACGTTGCAATTAACTATCAGTTCTGCGTCGGATTCGAAAATCTAGACTCACAGGAGAACGACCATAAGGTGCCCGATGCAGCAATATCCCCTTGTAGACAAGTCGGCTGGAGGACGATGTATTGAATCTCGACGCAATTTGAGTGTTCCATCGTCATTAGGAGGCGCTGAACGTTACAATTAACTATCAGTTTAGCGTCGGATTCGAAAATCTACTTACAGGGGAAGGTACAAATGGTGCCCGAGACAACAATATCCCCTTGGATACAAGTCGGCTGGAGGACGATATATTGAATCTCGACGCAATTTGAGTGTTCCATCGTCATTAGGAGGCGCTGAACGTTACAATTAACTATCATTTTAGCGTCGGATTCGAAAATCTACTCACAGGAGAAGGATCACATGGTGCCGGCGACAGCAATATCCCCTGGATTCAAGTCGGCCGCAGGACGATATATTGAATCTCGACGCAATTATAGTGTTCCATCGTCATTATTAGGCCCTGAACGTTACAATTACTAATCAGTTTTGCGTCGGATTAGAAAATCTAGACTCACAGGAGAACGACCATAAGGTGCCGAGGCAGCAATAGACCCTTGGAGACAAGTCGGCTGAAGGACGATGTATTGAATCTCGACGCAATTTGAGTGTTCCAAGGTCATTACGAGGCCCTGAACGTTACAATTAACAATCAGTTTTGCGTCGGATTAGAAAATCTAGACTCACAGGAGAACGACCATAAGGTGCTCGAGGCTGCATTAGACCCTTTCTAGACAAGTCGGCTTAAGGACGATGTATTGAATCTCGACGCAATTTGAGTGTTCCATCGTCATTAGGAGGCGCTGAACGTTACAATTAACTATCAGTTCTGCGTCGGATTCGAAAATCTAGACTCACAGGAGAACGACCATAAGGTGCCCGAGGCAGCAATAGACCCTTGGAGACAAGTCGGCAGAAGGACGATGTATTGAATCTCGACGGTATTTGAGTGTTCCATCGTCATTAGGTGGCCCTGAACGTTATAATTAACTATCATTTTTGCGTCGGATTCCAAAATCTACTTACAGGGGAAGGTACAAATGGTGCCCGAGACAACAATATCCCCTTGGATACAAGTCGGCTGGAGGACGATATATTGAATCTCGACGCAGTTTGAGTGTTCCATCGTCATTAGGAGGCCCTGAACGTTACAATTAACTATCATTTTAGCGTCGGATTCGAAAATCTACTCACAGGAGAAGGATCACATGGTGCCCGAGACAGCAATATCCCCTTGGGGACAAGTCGGCTGGAGGTCGATGTATTGACTCTCGACGCAATTTGAGTGTTCCATCGTCATTAGGTGGCCCTGAACGTTACAATTAACTATCAGTTTTGCGTCGGGTTCGAAAATATAGACTCACAGGGGAACGTCCATATGGTGCCCGAGGCAGCAATAGACACTTGGAGACAAGTCGGCTGGAGGACGAAGGATGGATTGCCACGCAATTTTAGTGCTCCATCGTCATTAGGAGGCCCTGAATATTACAATTAAATGTCGGTTTTTCGTCGGATTCGAAAATCTAGACTCACTGGAGACTGACCATAAGGTGCCCGAGGCAGCAATATCCCCTTGGACACCAGTCCGCTGGAGGACGATGTATTGAATTGCGACGCAATTTGAATGTTCCATCGTCATTAGGAGGCCCTGAATGTTACAATTAAATATCAGTTTCGTGTCAGATTCGAAAATCCCGACTCACAGGAGACGGACCACATAGAGCCCGATGCAGCAACATCCCCTTGTAGACAAGTCGGCTGTAGGTCGATGTATAGACACTCGACGCAATTTGAGTGTTCCATCGACATTAGGAGGCGCTGAACGTTACAATTAACTATCAGTTTAGCGTCGGATTCGAAAATCTACTTACAGGGGAAGGTACAAATGGTGCCCGAGACAACAATATCCCCTTGGATACAAGTCGGCTGGAGGACGATATATTGAATCTCGACGCAGTTTGAGTGTTCCATCGTCATTAGGAGGCCCTGAACTTACAATTAACAATCAGTTTTGCGTCGGATTTGTAAATCTCACAGGAGAACGACCATATGGTGCCCGAGGCAGCAATAGATCCTTGGAGACAAGTCGGCTGGAGGCCGATGTGATGAATCTCGACGCAATTTTAGTGTTCCATCGTCATTAGGTGGGCCTGAACGGTACAATTAACTATCAGTTTTGCGTCGGATTCGAAAATCTAGACTCACAGGAGAACGACCATAAGGTGCCGAGGCAGCAATAGACCCTTGGAGACAAGTCGGCTGAAATACGATGTATTGAATCTCGACGCAATTTGAGTGTTCCAAGGTCATTACGAGGCCCTGAACGTTACAATTAACAATCAGTTTTGCGTCGGATTAGAAAATCTAGACTCACAGGAGAACGACCATAAGGTGCTCGAGGCTGCATTAGACCCTTTCTAGACAAGTCGGCTTAAGGACGATGTATTGAATCTCGACGCAATTTGAGTGTTCCATCGTCATTAGGAGGCGCTGAACGTTACAATTAACTATCAGTTCTGCGTCGGATTCGAAAATCTAGACTCACAGGAGAACGACCATAAGTTGCCCGAGGCAGCAATAGACCCTTGGAGACAAGTCGGCAGAAGGACGATGTATTGAATCTCGACGGTATTTGAGTGTTCCATCGTCATTAGGTGGCCCTGAACGTTAAAATTAACTATCATTTTTGCGTCGGATTCGAAAATCTACTTACAGGGGAAGGTACAAATGGTGCCCGAGACAACAATATCCCCTTGGATACAAGTCGGCTGGAGGACGATATATTGAATCTCGACGCAGTTTGAGTGTTCCATCGTCATTAGGAGGCCCTGAACGTTACAATTAACTATCATTTTAGCGTCGGATTCGAAAATCTACTCACAGGAGAAGGATCACATGGTGCCCGAGACAGCAATATCCCCTTGGGGACAAGTCGGCTGGAGGTCGATGTATTGACTCTCGACGCAATTTGAGTGTTCAATCGTCATTAGGAGGCGCTGAACGTTACAATTAACTATCATTTTTGCTTCGGGTTCGAAAAGCTAGACTCACAGGAGAACGATCATAAGGTGCCCGAGGCAGCAAAAGACCCTTAAAGTGAGGCCGGCAGAAGAACGATGTATTCGATCGCGACGCAATTTGAGTGTTCCATCGTAACTAGGAGGCCCTGAACTTACAATTAACAATCAATTTTGCGTCGGATTAGTAAATCTAGACTCACAGGAGAACGACCATATGGTGCCCGAGGCAGCGTCAGACCATTGGAGACAAGTCGGCTGGAGTGTTCCATCGTCATTAGGATGCGCTGAACGTTAGAATTAAATATCAGTTCCGCGTCGGATTCGAAAATCCCGACTCACAGGAGACCATCCACATGGAGCCCGAGGCAACAATATCCCCTTGTAGACAAGACGGTTGGAGGTCGATGTTTTGACTCTCGACGCAATTTGACTGTTCCATCTTCATTAGGAGGCCCTGAACGTTACAATTAACTATCAGTTTCGCGTCGGATTCAAAAATCTAGACTCACAGGAGACGGACCATTTGGTGCCCGAGGCAGCAATATCTCCTTCTAGACAAGTCGGCTGGAGGACGATGTATTGTATCTCGACGCAATTTGAGTGTTCCATCGTCATTAGGTGGCCCTGAACGTTATAATTAACTATCATTTTTGCGTCGGATTCGAAAATCTAGACTCACAGGAGAAGGTTCATATGGTGGCCGAGACAAGTCGGCTGAAGGCCGATGTACTGAATCTCGACACAATTTGAGTGTTCCATCGTCATTAGGTGGCCCTGAACGTTACTATTAACTATCAGTTTTGCGTCGGGTTCGAAAATATAGACTCAGAGGAGAACGATCATAAGGTGCCCGAGGCAGCAATAGACACTTGGAGACAAGTCGGCTGGAGGACGATGGATGGATTGCGACGCAATTTCAGTGTTCCATCGTCATTAGGAGGCCCTGAATATTACAATTAACGATCGGTTTTTCGTCGGATTCGAAAATCTAGACTCACTGGAGACTGACTATAAGGTGCCCGAGGCAGCAATATCCCCTTGGACACCAGTCCGCTGGAGGACGATGTATTGAATCCCGACGCAATTTGAATGTTCCATCGTTATTAGGAGGCCCTGAATGTTACAATTAAATATCAGTTTCGCGTCAGATTCGAAAATTCCGACTCACAGGAGACGGACCACATGGAGCCCGATGCAGCAATATCCCCTTGTAGACAAGTCGGCTGGAGGTCGATGTATAGACACTCGACGCAATTTGAGTGTTCCATCGTCATTAGGAGACCCTGAACGTTACAATTAACAATCACATTGCGTCGGATTAGAAAATCTAGACTCACACGAGAACGACCATATATTGCCCGAGTCAGCAATAGACCCTTGGAGACAAGTCGGCTGGAGGATGATGTATTGGATCGCGACGCAATTTGAGTGTTCCATCGTCATTAGGATGCGCTGAATGTTACAATTAACTATCATTTTAGCGTCGGATTCGAAAATCTACTCACAGGAGAAGGATCATATGGTGCCCGAGTCTGCAATATCCCCCTGGATACAAGTCGGCTGGAGGACGATGTATAGTATCTCGACGCAATTTGAGTGTTCTAACATCATTAGGAGGCGCTGAACGTTACAATTCACTATCATTTTTGCGTCGGATTCGAAAATGTAGACTCACAGGTGCCCGAGACAGTAATATCCCCTTGGAGACAGGTCGGCTGAAGGCCAATGTACTGAATCTCGACGCAATTTGAGTGTCCCATCGTCATTAGGTGGCCCTGAACGTTACAATTAACTATCAGTTTTGCGTCGGATTAGAAAATCTAGACTCACAGGAGAACGACCATAAGGTGCCCGAGGCAGCAATAGACCCTTGGAGACAAGTCGGCTAAAGGACGATGTATTGAATCTCGACGGTATTTGAGTGTTCCATCGTCATTATTAGGCCCTGAACGTTACAATTAATTATCAGTTTTGCGTCGGATTAGAAAATCTAGACTCACAGGAGAACGACCATAAGGTGCCCGAGGCAGCAAAAGAACCTTGAATTCAAGTCGGCAGAAGGACGATGTAATGGATCGCGACGCAATTTGAGTGTTCCATCGTCGTTAGGAGGCCCTGAACGTTACAATTAACTATCAGTTTAGCGTCGGATTCGAAAATCTAGAGTCACTGGAGACGGACCATATGTTGCCTGAGGCAGCAAAATCCCCTTGGAGACCTGTCCGCTGGTGGACGATGTATTGAATCGCGACGCAACTTGAGTGTTCCATCGTCATTAGGAGGCCCTGAACGTTACAATTAACTATCAGTTCTGCGTCGGATTCGAAAATCCCGACTCACAGGAGACGAACCATTTGGTGCCCGAGGCAGCAATATCCCCTTGTAGACAAGTCGGCTGGAGGACGATGTATTGAATCTCGACGCAATTTCAGTGTTCCATCGTCATTAGGAGGCCCTGAACTTACAATTAACACTCAGTTTTGCGTCGGATTAGTAAATCTAGACTCACAGGAGATTGACCATATGGTGCCCGAGGCAGCATCAGACCATTGGAGACAAGTCGGCTGGTGGCCTATGTATTGAAACTCGACGCAATTTGAGTGTTCCATCGTCATTAGGATGCGCTGAACGTTACAATTAACTATCATTTTAGCGTCGGATAAGAGAATCTACTCACAGGAGAAGGATCATATGGTGCCCGAGTCAGCAATATCCCCTTGGATACAAGTCGGCTGGAGGACGATGTATAGTATCTCGACGCAATTTGAGTGTTCTAACAACATTAGGAGGCGCTGAAAGTTACAATTCACTATCATTTTTGCGTCGGGTTCGAAAATCTAGACTCACAACAGAACGATCATAAGGTGCCCGAGGCAGCAAAGGACCCTTGAAGTCAAGTCAGCTGAAGGACGAAGTATTGGATCGCGACGCAATTTGAGTGTTCCATCGTAACTAGGAGGCGCTGAACGTTACAATTAACCATCATTTTAGCGTCGGATTCGAAAATCTGCTCACAGGAGAAGGAACATATGGTGCCCGAGACAGCAATATCCCCTTGGATACAAGTCGGCTGGAGGACGATATATTGAATCTCGACGCAATCTGAGGGTTCCATCGTCATTAGGAGGCCCTGAACTTACAATTAACAATCAGTTTGACGTCGGATTAGTAAATGTAGACTCACAGGAGAACGACCATATGGTGCCCGAGGCAGCAATAGACCCTTGGAGACAAGTCGGCTGGAGGCCGATGTAATGAATCTCGACGCAATTTGAATGTTCCGTCGTCATTAGGTGGCCCTGTACGTTACAATTAACTATCAGTTTGCGTCGGGTTCGAAAATCTAGACTCACAAGAGAACGATCATAAGGTGGCTGAGACAGCAAAAGACCCTTGAAGTCAGGTCGGCAGAAGGACGATGTATTGGATCGCGACGCAATTTGAGTGTTCCATCGTCATTAGAAGGCCCTGAACGTTACAATTAACTATCAGTTTTGCGTTGGATTCGAAAATCTAGACTTACTGGAGACGGACCATAAGGTGCCCGAGGCTGCATTATCCCTTTGGAGACCAGTCCGCTGGAGAACGATGTATTGAATCGCGACGCAATTTGAGTGCTCCATCGTCATTAGGAGGCCTTGAAGGCTATAATTAACTATCAGTTCTGCGTCGGATCGAAAATCTAGACTCACAGGAGAACGACGATAAGGTGCCCGAGGCAGCAATAGACCCTTGGAGAAGAGTCGGCTGAAGGACGATGTATTGAATCTCGACGCAATTTGAGTGTCCCATTGTCATTAGGAGGCCCTGAACGTTACAATTAACTATCTGTTTAGCGTCGGATTCGAAAATCTACTCACAGGAGAACGATCATATAGTGCCCGATACTGCAAATCCCCTTGGAAACAAGTCGGCTGGAGGACGATGTATTGGATCGCGACGCAATTTGAGTGTTCCTTCGCCATTAGTTGGCCCTGAACGTTACAATTAACTGTCAGTTTTGCGTCGGATTCGAAAATCTAGAGTCACTGGAGACGGACCATAAGTTGCCCGAGGCAGCAATATCCCCTTGGAGACCTGTCCGTTGGAGGACGATGTATTGAATCGCGACGCAACTTGAGTGTTCCATCGTCATTAGGAGATCCTGAACGTTACAATTAATTATCAGTTCTGCGTCGGATTCGAAAATCCCGACTCAAAGGAGAAGAACCACATGGAGCCAGAGGCAGCAATATCCCCTTGTAGACAAGACGGCTAGAGGTCGATGTATTGACTCTCGACGCAATTTGACTGTTCCAACGTCATTAGGAGGCCCTGAACGTTACAATTAACTATCAGTTTCGCGTCGGATTCAAAAATCTAGACTCACAGGAGACGGACCATTTGGTGCCCGAGGCAGCAAATCCCCTTCGAGACAAGTCGGCTGGAGGACGATGTATTGTATCTCGACGCAATGTGAGTGTTCTAACGTCATTAGGAGGCGCTGAACGTTACAATTCACTATCATTTTTGCGTCGGATTCGAAAATGTAGACTCACAGGAGAAGGTTCATATGGTGCCCGAGACCGCAATATCCCCTTGGAGACAAGTCGGCTGAAGGCCAATGTACTGAATCTCGACGCAATTTGAGTGTTCCATCGTCATTAGGTGGCCCTGAACATTAGAATTAACTATCAGAATTGCGTCGGATTAGAAAATCCAGACTCACAGGAGAACGACCATAAGGTGCCCGAGGCAGCAATAGACCCTTGGAGGCAAGTCGGCTGAAGGAGGATCTATTGAATCTCGACGGTATTTGAGTGTTCGATCGTCATTATTAGGCCCTGAACGTTACAATTAATTATCAGTTTTGCGTCGGATTAGAAATTCTAGACTCACAGGAGAACGTCCATATATTGCCCGAGGCAGCAATAGACCCTTGGAGACAAGTCGGCTGGAGGACGATGTATTGGATCGCGACGCAATTTGAGTGTTCCATCGTCATTAGGATGCGCTGAATGTTACAATTAACTATCATTTTAGCGTCGGATTCGAAAATCTACTCACAGGAGAAGGATCATATGGTGCCCGAGTCTGCAATATCCCCCTGGATACAAGTCGGCTGGAGGACGATGTATAGTATCTCGACGCAATTTGAGTGTTCTAACATCATTAGGAGGCGCTGAACGTTACAATTCACTATCATTTTTGCGTCGGATTCGAAAATGTAGACTCACAGGTGCCCGAGACAGTAATATCCCCTTGGAGACAGGTCGGCTGAAGGCCAATGTACTGAATCTCGACGCAATTTGAGTGTCCCATCGTCATTAGGTGGCCCTGAACGTTACAATTAACTATCAGTTTTGCGTCGGATTAGAAAATCTAGACTCACAGGAGAACGACCATAAGGTGCCCGAGGCAGCAATAGACCCTTGGAGACAAGTCGGCTAAAGGACGATGTATTGAATCTCGACGGTATTTGAGTGTTCCATCGTCATTATTAGGCCCTGAACGTTACAATTAATTATCAGTTTTGCGTCGGATTAGAAAATCTAGACTCACAGGAGAACGACCATATGGTGCCCGAGGCAGCAATAGACCCCTTGGAGACAAGTCGGCTGGAGGACGATGTATTCGATCGCGACGCAATTTGAGTGTTCCATCGTTACTAGGAGGCCCTGAACTTACAATTAACTATCAGTTCTGCGTCGGATTCGAAAATCTAGAGTCACTGGAGACGGACCATAAGTTGCCCGAGGCAGCAATATCCCTTGGAGACCTGTCCGCTGGAGGACGATGTATTGAATCGCGACGCAACTTGAGTGTTCCATCATCATTAGGAGGCCCTGAACGTTACAATTAACTATCAGTTCTGCGTCAGATTCGAAAATCCCGACTCAAAAGAGAGAGAGCCCGAGGCAGCAATATCCCCTTGTAGACAAGACGGCTAGAGGTCGATGTATTGACTCTCGACGCAATTTGACTGTACCATCGTCATTAGGAGGCCCTGAACGTTACAATTAACTATCAGTTTCGCGTCGGATTCAAAAATCTAGACTCACAGGAGACGGACCATTTGGTGCCCGAGGCAGCAATATCCCCTTCTAGACAAGTTGGCTGGAGGACGATGTATTGTATCTAGACGCAATTTGAGTGTTGTAACGTCTTTAGGAGGCGCTGAACGTTACAATTCACTATCAGTTTTGCGTCGGATTCGAAAATATAGACTCACAGGAGAAGGTTCATATGGTGCCCGAGACAGCAATATCCCCTTGGAGACAAGTCGGCTGAAGGCCAATGTACTGAATCTCAACGCAATTTGAGTGTTCCATCGTCATTAGGTGGCCCTGAACGTTACAATTAACTATCAGTTTTGCGTCGGGTTCGAAAATCTAGACTCACAAGAGAACGACCATATAGTGCCCGAGGCAGCAATAGACCCTTGGAGACAAGTCGGCTGAAGGCCGATGTACTGAATCTCAACGCAATTTGAGTGTTCCATCGTAACTAGGAGGTGTTGAGCGTTACAATAAACTATCAGTTATGCGTCGGATTCGAAAATCTAGACTCACAGGAGAACGACCATAAGCTGCCCCAGGCAGCATCAGACCATTGGAGACAAGTCGGCTGGAGGACGATGTATTGAATCTCGACGCAATTGGAGTGTTCCATCGTCATTAGGTGGCCCTGAACGTAACAAATAACTATGAGTTTTGCGTCAGGTTCGAAAATCTATCCTCACAGGAGAACGATCTTAGGGTGTCCGAGGCAGCAATAGACGCTTGTAGACATGTCGGCTGGAGGTCGATGTATTGATTCTCGACTCAATTTGAGTGTTCCATCGTCATTAGGAGGCCCTGAAGGCTACAATTAACTATCAGTTCTGCGTCGGATTCGAAAATATAGACTCACAGGAGACGGACCATATGGTGCCCGAGGCGCAATATCCCCTTGGAGTTAAGTCGGCTGGAGGCCGATGTATTGAATCTCGACGCAATTTGGGTGTTCCATCGTCATTAGGAGGCCCTGAACGTTACAATTAACCATCATTTTAGCGTCGGATTCGAAAATCTGCTCACAGGGTAAGGAACATATGGTGCACGAGACAGCAATATCCCCTTGGATACAAGTCGGCTGGAGGACGATATATTGAATCTCGACGCAATTTGAGTGTTCCATCGTCATTAGGAGGCCCTGAACTTACAATTAACAATCAGTTTTGCGTCGGATTAGTAAATCTAGACTCATAGGAGAACGACCATATGGTGCCCGAGGCAGCAATAGACCCTTCGAGACAAGTCGGCTTGAGGCCGAAGTATTGAATCTCGACGCAATTTGAATGTTCCGTCGTCATTAGGTGGCCCTGTACGTTACAATTAACTATCAGTTTTGCGTCGGGTTCGAAAATCTAGACTCACAAGAGAACGATCATAAGGTGGCTGAGACAGCAAAAGACCCTTGAAGTCAGGTCGGCAGAAGGACGATGTATTGGATCGCGACGCAATTTGAGTGTTCCTTCGCCATTAGTTGGCCCTGAACGTTACAATTAACTATCAGTTTTGCGTCGGATTCGAAAATCTAGAGTCACTGGAGACGGACCATAAGTTGCCCGAGGCAGCAATATCCCCTTGGAGACCTGCCTGCTGGATTACGATGTATTGAATCGCGACGCAACTTGAATGTTCCATCGTCATTAGGAGGCCCTGAACGTTACAATTAACTATCAGTTCTGCGTCGGATTCGAGAATCCCGACTCAAAAGAGAGAGAGCCCGAGGCAGCAATATCCCCTTGTAGACAAGACGGCTAGAGGTCGATGTATTGACTCTCGACGCAATTTGACTGTACCATCGTCATTCGGAGGCCCAGAACGTTACAATTCACTATCAGTTTCGCGTTGGATTCAAAAATCTAGACTCACAGAAGACGGACCATTTGCTGCCCGAGGCAGCAATATCCCCTTCTAGACAAGTCGGCTGAAGGCCAATGTACTGAATTTCGACGCAATTTGAGTGTTCCATCGTTTTTAGGTGGCCCTGAACGTTACAATTAACTATCAGTTTTGCGTCGGGTTCGATAATATAGACTCACAGGAGAACGACCATATATTGCCCGAGTCAGCAATAGACCCTTGGAGACAAGTCGGCTGGAGGACGATGTATTGTATCTCGACGCAATTTGAGTGTTCTAACGTCATTAGGAGGCGCTGAACGTTACAATTCACTATCATTTTTGCGTCGGATTCGAAAATCTAAACTCACAGGAGAGGGTTCATATGGTGCTCGAGACAGCAATATCCCCTTGGAGACAAGTCGGCTGAAGGCCGATGTACTGAATGTCGACGCAATTTGACTGTTCCATCGTCATTAGGTGGCCCTGAACGTTACAATTAACTATCAGTTTTGCGTCGGGTTCGAAAATCTAGACTCACAACAGAACGTTCATAAGGTGCCCGAGGCAGCAAAAGACCCTTGAAGTCAACTCGGCAGAAGGACGAGGTATTGGATCGCGACGCAATTTGAGTGTTCCATCGTCATTAGGTGGCCCTGAACGTAACAAATAACTATGAGTTTTGCGTCAGGTTCGAAAATCTATCCTCACAGGAGAACGATCTTAGTGTGTCCGAGGCAGCAATAGACGCTTGTAGACATGTCGGCTGGAGGTCGATGTATTGACTCTCGACGCAATTTGAGTGTTCCATCGTCATTGGGAGGCCCTGAAGGCTACAATTAACTATCAGTTCTGCGTTGGATTCGAAAATCTAGACTCACAGGAGACGGACCATATGGTGCCCGAGGCAGCAATATCCCCTTGGAGTTATGTCGGCTGGAGGCCGATGTATTGAATCTCGATGCAATTTGAGTGTTCCATCGCCATTAGGAGGCCCTGAACGTTACAATTAACCATCATTTTAGCGTCGGATTCGAAAATCTGCTCACAGGAGAAGGAATATATGGTGCCCGAGACAGCAATATCCCCTTGGATACAAGTCGGCTGGAGGACGATATATTGAATCTCGACGCAATTTGAGTGTTCCATCGTCATTAGGAGGCCCTGAACGTTACAATTAACTATCAGTTTTGCGTTGGATTCGAAAATCTAGACTTACTGGAGACGGACCATAAGGTGCCCGAGGCAGCATTATCCCCTTGGAGACCAGTCCGCTGGAGGACGATGTATTGAATCGCGACGCAATTTGAGTGCTCCATCGTCATTAGGAGGCCCTGAACGTAACAATTAACTATCAGTTCTGCGTCGGATTCGAAAATCCCGACTCAACGGAGAAGAACCACATGCAGCCCGAGGCAGCAATATCCCCTTGTAGACAAGACGGCTAGAGGTCGCTGTAGTGACTCTCGACGCAATTTGACTGTTCCATCGTCATTAGGAGGCCCTGAACGTTACAATTAACTATCAGTTTCGCGTCGGATTCAAAAATCTAGACTCACAGGAGACGGACCATAAGGTGCCCGAGGCAGCAATAGACCCTTGGAGACAAGTCGCCTGGAGGACGGTATATTGAATCTCGACGCAATTTGAGTTTTCCATCGTCATTATGAGGCCCTGAACTTACAATTAACAATCAGTTTTGCGTCGGATTAGTACATCTAGACTCACAGGAGAACGACCTTATGGTGCCCGAGGCAGCAATAGACCCTTGGAGACAAGTCGGCTGGAAGCCGAAGTATTGAATCTCGACGCAATTTGAGTGTTCCATCGTCATTATGAGGCCCTGAACATACAATTAACGATCAGTTTTGCGTCGGATTCGAAAATCTAGAGTCACTGGAGACGGACCATAAGTTGCACGAGGCAGCAATATCCCCTTGGAGACCTGTCCGCTGGAGGACGATGTATTGATTCGCTACGCAACTTGAGTGTTCCATCGTCATTAGGAGGCCCTGAACGTAACAATTAACTATCAGTTCTGCGTCGGATTCGAAAATCCCGACTCAAAAGCGAGAGAGCCCGAGGCAGCAAAATCCCCTTGTAGACGAGACGGCTAGAGGTCGATGTATAGACTCTCGACGCAATTTGACTGTACCATCGTCATTAGGAGGCCCTGAACGTTACAATTAATTATCAGTTTCGCGTCGGATTCAAAAATCTAGACTCAGAGAAGACGGACCATTTGGTGCCCGAGGCAGCAATATCCCCTTCTAGACAAGTCGGCTGGAGGACGATGCATTGTATCTCGACTCAATTTGAGTGTTCCATCGTCATTAGGAGGCCCTGAACGTTACAATTAACCATCATTTTAGCGTCGGATTCGTAAATCTGCTCACAGGAGAAGGAATATATGGTGCCCGAGACAGCAATATCCCCTTGGATACAAGTCGGCTGGAGGACGATATATTGAATCTCGACGCAATTTGAGTGTTCCATCGTCATTAGGAGGCCCTGAACGTTACAATTAACTATCAGTTTCGCGTTGGATTCGAAAATCTAGACTTACTGGAGACGGACCATAAGGTGCCCGAGGCAGCATTATCCCCTTGGAGACCAGTCCGCTGGAGGACGATGTATTGAATCGCGACGCAATTTGAGTGCTCCATCGTCATTAGGAGGCCCTGAAGGCTACAATTAACTATCAGTTCTGCGTCGGATTCGAAAATCCCGACTCAACGGAGAAGAACCACATGCAGCCCGAGGCAGCAATATCCCCTTGTAGACAAGACGGCTAGAGGTCGCTGTAGTGACTCTCGACGCAATTTGAGTGTTCCATCGTCATTAGGTGGTTCTGAACGTTACAATTAACTATCAGTTTTGCGTCGGGTTCGATAATATAGACTCACAGGAGAACGATCATAAGGTGCACGAGGCAGCAATATCCCCTTGGACACCAGTCCGCTGGAGGACGATGTATTGAATCGCGACGCAATTTGAGTGTTCCATCGTCATTAGGAGGCCATGAACTTACAATTAACAATCAGTTTTGCGTCGGATTAGTAAATCTAGACTCACAAGAGAACGACCTTATGGTGCCCGAGGCAGCAATAAACCCTCAGAGACAAGTCGGCTGGAGGCCGATGTATTGAATCTCGACGCAATTTGAATGTTCATCGTCATTAGGTGGCCCTGAACGTTACAATTAACTATCAGTTTTGCGTCGGATTAGAAAATCTAGACTCACAGGAGAACGACCATTAGGTGCCCGAGGCAGCAATAGACCCTTGGAGACAAGTCGGCTGAAGGACGATGTATTGAATCTCGACGGTATTTGAGTGTTCCATCGTCATTATTAGGCCCTGAACGTTATACTTAATAATCAGTTTTGCGTCGGATTAGAAAATCTAGACTCACAGGAGAATGACCATATATTGCCCGAGGCAGCAATACACCCTTGGAGACAAGTCCGCTGGAGGACGATGTAATGGATCGCGACGCAATTTGAGTGTTCCATTGTAACTAGGAGGCCCTGAACTTACAACTAACAATCAGTTTTGCGTCGGATTAGTAAATCTAGATTCACAGGAGATTGACCATATGGTGCCCGAGGCAGCATCAGACCATTGGAGACAAGTCGGCTGGAGGCCTATGTATTGAAACTCGACGCAATTTGAGTGTTCCATCGTCATTAGGTTGCGCTGAACGTTACAATTAACTATCATTTTAGCGTCGGATTCGAAAATCTACTCACAGGAGAAGGATCATATGGTGCCCGAGTCAGCAATATCCCCTTGGATATAAGTCGACTGGAGGACGATATATTGAATCTCGACGCAATTTGAGTGTTCCATCGTCATTAGGAGGCCCTGAACTTACAATTGACAATCAGTTTTGCGTTGGATTAGCAAATCTCACACGAGAACGTCCATATGGTGCCCGAGGCAGCAAAAGATCCTAGGAGACAAGTCGGCTGGAGGCCGATGTATTGAATCTCGACGCAATTTGAATGTTCCATCGTCATTAGGTGGGCCTGAACGTTACAATTAACTATCAGTTTTGCGTCGGATTCGAAAATCTAGACTCACAGGAGAACGACTATAAGGTGCCGAGGCAGCAATAGACCCTTGGAAACAAGACGGCAGAAGGACGATGTATTGTATCTCGACGGTATTTGAGTGTTCCATCGTCATTAGGAGGCCCTGAACGTTACAATTAAGTATCATTTTAGCGTCGGATTAGTAAATCTAGACTCACAGGAGAACGACCATATGGTGCCCGAGGCAGCGTCAGACCATTGGAGACAAGTCGGCTGGAGGCCTATGTATAGAATCTCGACGCAATTTGAGTGTTCCATCGTCATTAGGATGCGCTGAACTTTACAATTAACTATCAGTTCCGCGTCGGATTCGAAAATCCCGACTCACAGGAGACCAACCACATGGAGCCTGAGGCAGCAATATCCCCTTGTAGACAAGACGGTAGGAGGTTGATGTATTGACTCTCGACGCAATTTGAGTGTTCCATCGTCATTAGGAGGCCTTGAAGGCTACAATTAACTATCAGTTGTGCGTCGGCTTTGAAAATCTAGACTCACAGGAGAGGGATCATATGGTGCCCGAGACAGCAATTTACCCTGGATACAAGTCGGCCGGAGGACGATATATTCAATCTCGATGCAATTTGAGGGTTCCATCGTCATTATTAGGACTTGAACGTAACAATTAATAATCAGTTTTTCGTCGGATTAGAAAATCTAGACTCACAGAAGGTTCATTTGGTGCCCGAGACAGCAATATCCCCTTGGAGACAAGTCGGCTGAAGGCCGATGTACTGAATTTCGACACAATTTGAGTGTTCCATCGTCATTAGGTGGCCCTGAACGTTACAATTAACTATCAGTTTTGCGTCGGGTTGGAAAATATAGACTCACAGGAGAACGACCATAAGGAGCCCGAGGCAGCAATAGACACTTGGAGACAAGTCGCCTGGAGGACGATGGATGGATTGCGACGCAATTTGAGTGTTCCATCGTCATTAGGAGACCCTGAATATTACAATTAACTATCGGTTTTTCGTCGGATTCGAAAATCTAGACTCACTGCAGACTGACCATAAGGTGCCCGAGGCAGCAATATCCCCTTGGACACCCGTCCGCTGGAGGACGATGTATTCAATCTCGTTGCAATTTGAGTGTTCCCTCGTCATTATTAGGGCCTGAACGTTACAATTAATAATCAGTTTTTCGTCGGATTAGAAAATCTAGACTCACAGCAGAACGACCATAAATTGCCCGAGGCAGCAATAGACCATTGGAGACAAGTCGGCTGGAGGACGATGTATTGGATCGCGACGCAATTTGAGTGTTCCATCGTAACTAGGAGGCCCTGAACTTACAATTAACAATCTGTTTTGCGTCGGATTAGTAAATCTAGACTCACAGGAGAACGACCATATGGTGCCCGAGGAAGCAATAGACCCTTGGAGACAAGTCGGCTGAAGGACGATGTATTGAATCTCGACGCAGTTTGAGTGTTCCATCGTCATTAGGAGGCCCTGAACTTTACAATTAACTATCAGTTTGGCGTCGGATTCGAAAATCTAGACTCACAGGAGAACGACCATAAGGTGCCGAGGCAGCAATAGACCCTTGGAGACAAGTCGACTGAAGGACGATGTATTGAATCTCGACGCAATTTGAGTGCTCCATCGTCATTAGGAGGCCCTGAACGTTACAATTAACAATCAGTTTTGCGTCGGATTAGAAAATCTAGACTCACAGGAGAACGACCGTAAGGTGCTCGAAGCTGCAATAGTCCCTTTCTAGACAAGTCGGCTGAAGGACGATGTATTGAATCTCGACGCAATTTGAGTGTTCCATCGTCATCAGGAGGCCCTGAACGTAACAATTAACTGTCAGTTCTGCGTCGGCTTCGAAAATCTAGACTCACAGAAGAACGACCATTAGGTGCCCGAGGCAGCAATAGACCCTTGGAGACAAGTCGGCAGAAGGGCGATGTATTGAATCTCGACGGTATTTGAGTGTTCCATCGTCATTAGGAGGCCCCGAACGTTACAATTAACTATCATTTTAGTGTCGGATTCGAAAATCTACTCACAGGAGAAGGATCACATGGTGCCCGAGACAGCAATATCCCCTGGATACAAGTCGGCCGGAGGACGATATATTGAATCTCGACGCAATTATAGTGTTCCATCGTCATTATTAGGCCCTGAACGTTACAATTAATCAGTTTAGCGTCGGTTTAAAAAATCTAGACTCACAGGAGAACGTCCATATATTGCCCGAGGCAGCGATAGACCCTTGGAGACAAGTCGGCTGGAGGACGATGTATTGGATCGCGACGCAATTTGAGTGTTCCATCGTAACTAGGAGGTCCTGAACTTACAATTAACAATCAGTTTTGCGTCGGATTAGAAAATCTAGACTCACAGGAGAACGACCGTAAGGTGCTCGAAGCTGCAATAGACCCTTTCTAGACAAGTCGGCTGAAGGACGATGTATTGAATCTCGACGCAATTTGAGTGTTCCATCGTCATTAGGAGGCCCTGAACGTTACAATTAACTATCAGTTATGCGTCGGATTAGAAAATCTACACTCACAGGAGAACGACCATTAGGTGCTCGAGGCTGCAATAGACCCTTTCTAGACAAGCCGGCTGAAGGACGATGTATTGAATCTCGACGCAATTTGAGTGTTCCATCGTCATTAGGAGGCCCTGAACGTTGCAATTAACAATCAGTTTTGCGTCGGATTAGTAAACCTCACAGGACAACGACCATATGGTGCCCGAGGCAGCAATAGACCCTTGGAGACAAGTCGGCTGAAGGACGATATATTGAATCTCGACGGTATTTGAGTGTTCCATCGTCATTATTAGGCCCTGAACGTGACAATTAATAATCAGTTTTGCGTCGGATTAGAAAATCTAGACTCACAGGAGAACGACCATATATTGCCCGGGTCAGCAATAGACCCTTGGAGACAAGTCGGCTGGAGGACGATGTATTGGATCGCGACGCAATTTGAGTGTTCCATCGTCATTAGGATGCGCTGAACGTTACAATTAACTATCATTTTAGCGTCGGATTCGAAAATCTACTCACAGGAGAAGGATCATATGGTGCCCGAGTCAGTAATATCCCCTTGGATACAAGTCGGCTGGAGGACGATGTATAGTATCTCGACGCAATTTGAGTGTTCTATCATCATTAGGAGGCGCTGAAAGTAACAATTCACTATCATTTTTGCGTCGGATTCGAAAATCTACTCACAGGAGAAGGATCTTATGGTGCCCGAGTCAGCAATATCACCTTGGATACAAGTCGGCTGGAGGACGATGTATTGTATCTCGACGCAATTTGAGTGTTCTAACATCATTAGGAGGCGCTGAACGTTACAATTCACTATCATTTTTGCGTCGGATTCGAAAATCAAGACTCACAGGAGAAGGATCATATGGTGCCCGAGACAGCAATATCCCCTTGGAGACAAGTCGGCTGGAGGCCGATGTATTGAATCTCGACGCAATTTGAGTGTTCCATCGTCATTAGGTGGCCATGAACGTTACAATTAACTATGAGTTTTGCGTCAGGTTCGAAAATCTAGCCTCACAGGAGAACGATCATAAGGTGCCCGAGGCAGCAATAGACGCTTGGAGACAAGTCCGTTGGAGGACGATGTAATGGATGGCGACGCAATTTGAGTGTTCCATCGTCACTAGGAGGCCCTGAATGTTACAATTAACTATCAGTTTTTCGTCGTATTCGAAAATCCCGACTCACGGGAGACGGACCATAAGGAGAGCGAGGCAGCAATATCCCCTTGGGGACCAGTCCGCTGCTGGACGATGTATTGAATCACGATGCAATTTGAAAGTTCCATCGTCATTAGGAGGCTCTGAACGTCACAATTAACAATCAGTTTCGCGTCTGATTCGAAAATCCCGACTCACAGGAGAAGGTTCATATGGAGCCCGAGGCAGCAATATCCCCTTGTAGACAAGACGGTTGGAGGTCGATGTATTGACTCTCGACGCTATTTTAGTGTTCCATCGTCATTAGGAGGACATGAACGTTACAACTAACTATCATTTTAGCGTCGGATTCGAAAATCTACTCACAGGAGAAGGAACATATGGTGCCCGAGACAGCAATATCCCCTTATATACAAGTCGGCTGGAGGACGATATATTGAATCTCGATGCAATTTGACTGTTCCGTCGTCATTAGGAGGCCCTGAACGTTACAATTAACTATCAGTTTCGCGTCGGATTCAAAAATCTATACTCACAGGAGACGGACCATTTGGTGCCCGAGGCAGCAGTATCCACTTCTAGACAAGTCGGCTGGAGGACGATGTATTGTATCTCGACGCAATTTGAGTGTTCTAACGTCATTAGGAGGCGCTGAACGTTACAATTCACTATCATTTTTGAGTCGGATTCGAAAATCTAGACTCACAGGAGAAGGTTCATATGGTGCCCGAGACAGCAATATCCCCTTGGAGACAAGTCGGCTGAAGGACGATGTATTGGATCGCGACCCAATTTGAGTGTTCCATTGTCATTAGAAGGCCCTGAACGTTACAATTAACTATCAGTTTCGCGTCGGATTAGAAAATCTAGACTCACAGGGGAACGACCATATGGTGCCCGAGGCAGCAATATCCCCTGGGAGACCTGTCCGCTGGAGGACGATGTATTGAATCTCGACGCAATTTGAGTGTTCCATCGTCATTAGGAGGTCCTGAAGGCCACAATTAACTATCAGTTCTGCGTCGGATTTGAAAATCTAGACTCACAGGAGACGGACCATATGGTGCGCGAGACAGCAATATCCCCTTATAAACAAGTCGGCTGGAGCACGATGTATTGAATCTCGACGCAATTTGAGTGTTCCATCGTCATTAGGAGGCCCTGAACGTTACAATTAACTATCAGTTTTGCGTCGGATTAGAAAATCTACACTCACAGGAGAACGACCATAAGGTGCTAGAGGCTGCAACAGACCCTTTCTAGACAAGTCGGCTGAAGGACGATGTATTGAATCTCGACGCAATTTGAGTGTTCCATCGTCATTAGGAGGCCCTGAACGTAGCAATTAACTATCAGTTCTGCGTCGGATTCGAAAATCTAGACTCACAGGAGACGTCCGTAAGGTGCCCGAGGCAGCATTAGACCCTTGGAGACAAGTCGGCTGAAGGACGATGTATTGAATCTCGACGGTATTTGAGTGTTCCATCGTCATTAGGAGGCCTTGAGCGTTACAATTAACGATCAGTTTAGCGTCGGATTCGAAAATCTACTCACAGGAGAAGGAGCATATAGTGCCCGAGACATCAATATCCCCTGGATACAAGTCGGCCGGAGGACGATAAATTCAATCTCGATCCAATTTGAGTGTTCCATCGTCATTAATAGGCCCTGAACGTTACAATTAATAATCAGTTTTTCGTCGGATTAGAAAATCTAGACTCACAGGAGAACGACCATAAATTGCCCCAGGCAGCAATAGCACCTTGGAGTTATGTCGGCTGGAGGCCGATGTATTGGATCGCGACGCAATTTGAGTGTTCCATCGTAACTAGGAGGCCCTGAACTTACAATTAACAATCAGTTTTGCGTCGGATTAGTAAATCTAGACTCACAGGAGAACGAACATATGGTGCCCGAGGCAGCAATAGACCCTTGGAGATAAGTCGGCTGGAGGACGATGGATGGATTGCGACCCAATTTGAGTGTTCCATCGTCATTAGGAGGCCCTGAAAATTACAATTAACTATCAGTTTTTCGTCGGATTCTAAAATCTAGACTCACTGGAGAGTGACCATAAGGTGCCCGAGGCAGCAATAGACCCTTGGAGGCAAGTCGGCTGAAGGACGATGTATTGAATCTCGACGCAATTTGAGTGTTCCATCGTCATTAGGAGGCCCTGAACGTTACAATTAACTATCAGTTCTGCGTCGGCTTCGAAAATCTAGACTCACAGGAGAACGACCATAAGGTGCCCGAGGCAGCAATAGACCCTTGGAGACAAGTCGGCAGAAGGGCGATGTATTGAATCTCGACGGTATTTGAGTGTTCCATCATCATTAGCAGGCCCTGAACGTTACAATTAAGTATCAGTTCTGCGTCGGATTCGAAAATCTAGACTCTCAGGAGAACGACCATAAGGTGCCCGAGGCATCAATAGACCCTTGGAGACAAGTCGGCAGAAGGACGATGTATTGAATCTCGACGGTATTTGTGTGTTCCATCGTCATTAGGAGGCCCTGAACGTTACAATTAACTATCATTTTAGCGTCGGATTCGAAAATCTACTCACAGGAGAAGGATTACATGGTGCCCGAGACAGCAATATCCCCTGGATACAAGTCGGCCGGAGGACGAAATATTGAATCTCGACGCAATTATAGTGTTCCATCGTCATTATTAGGCCCTGAACGTTACAATTAATAATCAGTTTTGCGTCGGATTAGAAAATCTAGACTCACAGGAGAACGACCATATATTGCCCGAGGCAGCGTCAGACCATTGGAGACAAGTCGGCTGGAGGCCTATGTATTGAATCTCGACGCAATTTGAGTGTTCCATCGTCATTAGGATGCGCTGAACTTTACAATTAACTATCAGTTTCGCGTCGGATTCGAAAATCCCGACTCACAGGAGACGAACCACATGGAGCCCGAGGCAGCAATATCCCCTTGTAGACAAGTCGGCTGGAGGTCGATGTAGTGACTCTCGACGCAATTTGAATGTTCCATTGTCATTAGGTGGCCCTGAACGTTACAATTAACTATCAGTTTTGCGTCGGGTTCGAAAATCTAGACTCACAGGAGAACGATCAGAAGGTGCCCGAGGCAGCAAAAGACCCTTAAAGTCAAGTCGGCAGAAGAACGATGTACTGGATCACGACGCAATTTGAGTGTTCCATCGTCATTAGGAGGCCCTGAACGTTGCAATTAACTATCAGTTCTGCGTCGGATTCGAAAACCTAGACTCACTGGAGACTGACCACAAGGTGCCCGTGGCAGCAATAACCCCTTGGACACCAGTCCGCTGGAGGATGATGTATTGAATCGCGACGCAATTTGAATGTTCCATCGTCATTAGGAGGCCCTGAATTTTACAATTAAACATCAGTTTCGCGTCAGATTCGAAATTCCCGACTCACATGAGACGGACCACATGGAGCCCGATGCAGCAATATCCCCTTGTAGACAAGTCGGCTGGAGGTCGATGTATAGACACTCGACGCAATTTGAGTGTTCCATCGTCATTAGGTGGCCCTGAACGTTACAATTAACTATCAGTTTCGCGTCGGATTAGAAAATCTAGACTCACAGGGGAACGACCATATGGTGCCCGAGGCAGCAATAGACCCTTGGAGACAAGTCGGCTGGAGGACGATGTATTGGATCGCGACGCAATTTGAGTGTTCCATCGACTTTAGGAGGACATGAACGTTACAATTAACTATAATTTTTGCTTCGGATTCGAAAATCTAGACTCACAGGAGAAGGTTCATATGGTGCCCGAGACAGCAATATCCCCTTGGAGACAAGTCGGCTGGAGGCCGATGTATTGAATCTCGACGCAATTTGAGTGTTCCATCGTCATTAGGAGGCACTGAACGTTGCAATTAACTATCATTTTAGCGTCGGATTCGAAAATCTACTCACAGGAGAAGGATCAAATGGTGCCCGAGACAGCAGGATATAAGTCGGCCGGAGGTCGATATATTGAATCTCGACGCAATTTGAGTGTTCCATCGTCATTATTAGGCCCTGAACGTTACAATTAATAATGTTTTGCGTCGGATTAGAAAATCTAGACTCACAGGAGAACGACCATATATTGCCCGAGGCAGCAATAGACCCTTGGAGACAAGTCGGCTGGAGGTCGATGTATTGGATCGCGACGCAATTTGAGTGTTCCATCGTCATTAGGAGGCCTTGAACGTTACAATTAACTATCAGTTTTGCGTCGGATTAGAAAAATCTACACTCACAGGAGAACGACCATAAGGTGCTCGAGGCTGCAATAGACCCTTGCTAGACAAGTCGGCTGAAGGACGATGTATTGAATCTCGACGGTATTTGAGTGTTCCATCGTCATTAGGAGGCCTTGAGCGTTACAATTAACGATCAGTTTAGCGTCGGATTCGAAAATCTACTCACAGGAGAAGGATCATATGGTGCCCGAGACAACAATATCCCCTGGATACAAGTCGGCCGGAGGACGATAAATTCAATCTCGATGCAATTTGAGTGTTCCATCGTCATTATTAGGCCCTGAACGTTACAATTAATAATCAGTTTTTCGTCGGATTAGAAAATCTAGACTCACAGGAGAACGACCATAAATTGCCCCAGGCAGCAATAGACCCTTGGAGTTATGTCGGCTGGAGGCCGATGTATTGGATCGCGACGCAATTTGAGTGTTCCGTCGTAACTAGGAGGCCCTGAACTTACAATTAACAATCAGTTTTGCGTCGGATTAGTAAATCTAGACTCACAGGAGAACGAACATATGGTGGCCGAGGCAGCAATAGACCCTTGGAGATAAGTCGGCAGGAGGCCTATGTATTGAATCTCGACGCAATTTGAGTGTTCCATCGTCATTAGGAGGCACTGAACGTTGCAATTAACTATCATTTTAGCGTCGGATTCGAAAATCTACTCACAGGAGAAGGATTACATGGTGCCCGAGACAGCAATATCCCCTGGATACAAGTCGGCCGGAGGACGATATATTGAATCTCGACGCAATTATAGTGTTCCATCGTCATTATTAGGCCCTGAACGTTACAATTAATAATCAGTTTTGCGTCGGATTAGAAAATCTAGACTCACAGGAGAACGACCATATGGTGCCCGAGGCAGCAATAGATCCTTGGAGACAAGTCGGCTGGAGGCCGATGTATTGAATCTCGACGCAATTTGAATGTTCCATCGTCATTAGGTGGGCCTGAACGTTACAATTAACTATCAGTTTTGCGTCGGATTCGAAAATCTAGACTCACAGGAGAACGACCATAAGGTGCCGAGGCAGCAATAGACCCTTGGAGGCAAGTCGGCTGAAGGACGATGTATTGAATCTCGACGCAATTTGAGTGTTCCATCGTCATTAGGAGGCCCTGAACGTTACAATTAATAATCAGTTTTGCGTCGGATTAGAAAATCTAGACTCACAGGAGAACGACCATATATTGCCCGAGGCAGCAATAGACCCTTGGAGACAAGTCGGCTGGAGGACGATGTATTGGATCGCGACGAAATTTGAGTGTTCCATCGTAACTAGGAGGCCCTGAACTTACAATTAACAATCAGTTTTGCGTCGGATTAGTATATCTAGACCCACAGGAGAACGACCATATGGTGCCCGAGGCAGCGTCAGACCATTGGAGACAAGTCGGCTGGAGGCCTATGTATTGAATCTCGACGCAATTTGAGTGTTCCATCGTCATTAGGAGGCACTGAACGTTGCAATTAACTATCATTTTAGCGTCGGATTCGAAAATCTACTCACAGGAGAAGGATCAAATGGTGCCCGAGACAGCAGGATATAAGTCGGCCGGAGGTCGATATATTGAATCTCGACGCAATTTGAGTGTTCCATCGTCATTATTAGGCCCTGAACGTTTCAATTAATAATGTTTTGCGTCGGATTAGAAAATCTAGACTCACAGGAGAACGACCATATATTGTCCGAGGCAGCAATAGACCCTTGGAGACAAGTCGCCTGGAGGTCGATGTATTGGATCGCGACGCAATTTGAGTGTTCCATCGTCATTAGGAGGCCCTGAACGTTACAATTAACTATCAGTTTTGCGACGGATTAGAAAAATCTACACTCACAGGAGAACGACCATAAGGTGCTCGAGGCTGCAATAGACCCTTTATAGACAAGTCAGCTGAAGGACAATGTATTGAAACTCGACGCAATTTGAGTGTTCCATCGTCATTAGGAGGCCCTGAACGTTGCAATTAACTATCAGTTCTGCGTCGGATTCGAAAATCTAGACTCTCAGGAGACGACCATAAGGTGCCCGAGGCAGCATTACACCCTTGGAAACAAGTCGGCTGAAGGACGATGTATTGAATCTCGACGGTATTTGAGTGTTCCATCGTCATTAGGAGGCCCTGAGCGTTACAATTAACGATCAGTTTAGCGTCGGATTCGAAAATCTACTCACAGGAGCAGGATCATATGGTGCCCGAGACAGCAATATCCCCTGGATACAAGTCGGCCGGAGGACGATAAATTCAATCTCGATGCAATTTGAGTGTTCCATCGTCATTATTAGGCCCTGAACGTTACAATTAATAATCAGTTTTTCGTCGGATTAGAAAATCTAGACTCACAGGAGAACGACCATAAATTGCCCCAGGCAGTTATGTCGGCTGGAGGCCGATGTATTGGATCGCCACGCAATTTGAGTGTTCCATCGTCATTAGTAGGCCCTGAATATTACAATTAACCATCATTTTTTCGTCGGATTCTAAAATCTAGACTCACTGGAGACTGACCATATGGTGCCTGAGACAGCAATATCCCGTTATATAGAAGTCGGCTGGAGGACGATATATTGAATCTCGATGCAATTTGAGTGTTCCCTCGTCATTAGGAGGCCCTGAACGTTACAATTAAATATCAGTTTCGCGTCAGATTCGAAAATCCCGACTCACAGGAGACGGACCACATGGAGCCCGATGCAGCAATATCCCCTAATAGACAAGTCGGCTGGAGGTCGATGTATTGACACTCGACGCAATTTGAGTGATCCATCGTCATTAGGAGGCGCTGAACGTTACAATTAACTATCATTTTTGCGTCGGATTCGAAAATCTACTCACAGGAGAAGGATCATACGGTGCCCGAGACAGCAATATCCCCTGGATACAAGTCGGCCGGAGGACGATATATTCAATCTCGGTGCAATTTGAGTGTTCCATCGTCATTATTAGGGCCTGAACGTTACAATTAATAATCAGTTTTTCGTCGGATTAGAAAATCTAGACTCACAGGAGAACGACCTTAAATTGCGCGAGGCAGCAATAGACCCTTGGAGACAAGTCGGCTGGAGGACGATGTATTGGATCGCGACGCAATTTGAGTGTTCCATCGTAACTAGGAGGGCCTGAACTTACAATTAACAATCAGTTTTGCGTCGGATTAGTAAATCTAGACTCACAGGAGAACGACCATATGGTGCCCGAGGCAGCGTCAGACCATTGGAGACAAGTCGGCTGGAGTGTTCCATCGTCATTAGGATGCGCTGAACGTTACAATTAACTATCAGTTTAGCGTCGGATTCGAAAATCTACTTACAGGGGAAGGTACAAATGGTGCCCGAGACAACAATATCCCCTTGGATACAAGTTGGCTGGAGGACGATATATTGAATCTCGACGCAATTTGAGTGTTCCATCGTCATTAGGAGGCCCTGAACGTTACAATTAACTATCAATTTTGCGTCGGATTAGTAATTCTCACAGGAGAACGACCATATGGTGCCCGAGGCAGCAATAGACCCTTGGAGACAAGTCGGCTGGAGGCCGATGTATTGGATCGCGACGCAATTTGAGTGTTCCATCGTCATTAGGAGGCCCTGAACGTTACAATTAACTATCAATTTTGCGTCGGATTCGAAAATCTAGACTCACAGGAGACGGACCATATGGTGCCCGAGGCAGCAATATCCCCTTGGAGTTAAGTCGGCTGGTGGCCGATGTATTGAATCTCGACGCAATTTGAGTGTTCCATCGTCATTAGGAGGCCCTGAACGTTACAATTAACTATCAGTTTAGCGTCGGATTCGAAAATCTACTTACAGGGGAAGGTACAAATGGTGCCCCAGACAACAATATCCCCTTGGATACAAGTCGGCTGGAGGACGATATATTGAATCTCGACGCAATTTGAGTGTTCCATCGTCATTACGAGGCCCTGAACTTACAATTAACAATCAGTTTTGCAACGGATTAGTAAATCTCACAGGAGAACGACCATAAGGTGCCGAGGCAGCAATAGACCCTTGGAGACAATTAGGCTGAAGGACGATGTATTGAATCTCGACGCAATTTGAGTGTTCCATCACGACCATAAGGTGCTCGAGGCTGCAATAGACCCTTTCTAGACAAGTCGGCTGAAGGACGATGCATTGAATCTCGACGCAATTTGAGTGTTCCATCGTCATTAGGTAGCCCTGAACGTTACAATTAAGTATCAGTTCTGCGTCGGATTCGAAAATCTAGACTCACAGGAGAACGACCATAAGGTGCCCGAGGCATCAATAGACCCATGGAGACAAATCGGCAGAAGGACGATGTATTGATTCTCGACGGTATATGTGTGTTCCATCGTCATTAGGAGGCCCTGAACGTTACAATTAACTATCAGTTTCGCGTCGGATTCAAAAATCTAGACTCACAGGAGACGGACCATTTGGTGCCCGAGGCAGCATTATTTCCTTCTAGACAAGTCGGCTGGAGGACGATGTATTGTATCTCGACACAATTTGAGTGTTCCATCGTCATTAGGTGGCCCTGAACGTTACAATTAACTATCAGTTTTGCGTCGGGTTCGAAAATATAGACTCACAGGGGAACGACCATATGGTGCCCGAGGCAGCAATAGACACTTGGAGACAAGTCGGCTGGAGGACGATGGATGGATTGCGACGCAATTTTAGTGTTCCATCGTCATTAGGAGGCCCTGAATATTACAATTAACTATCGGTTTTTCGTCGGATTAGAAAATCTAGACTCACTGGAGACTGACCACAAGGTGCCCGAGGCAGCAATATCCCCTTGGACACCAGTCCGCTGGAGGACGATGTATTGAATCGCGACGCAATTTGAATGTTCCATCGTCATTAGGAGGCCCTGAATTTTACAATTAAATATCAGTTTCGCGTCAGATTCGAAATTCCCGACTCACAGGAGACGGACCACATGGAGCCCGATGCAGCAATATCCCCTTGTAGACAAGTCAGCTGGAGGTCGATGTATAGACACTCGACGCAATTTGAGTGTTCCATCGTCATTAGGAGGCGCTGAACGTTACAATTAACTATCATTTTTGCGTCGGATTCGAAAATCTAGACTCACAGGAGACGGACCATATGGTGCCCGAGGCAGCAATATCCCCTTTTAGTTAAGTCGGCTGGAGGCCGATGTATTGGATCGCGACGCAATTTGAGTGTTCCATCGTCATTAGAAGGCCCTGAACGTTACAATTAACTATCAGTTTCGCGTCGGATTAGAAAATCTAGATTCACTGGGGAACGACCATATGATGCTCGAGGCTGCAATAGTCCCTTTCTAGACAAGTCGGCTGAAGGACGATGTATTGAATCTCGGTGCAATTTGAGTGTTCCATCGTCATTAGGAGGCCCTGAACGTTACAATTAACTATCAGTTTTGCGTCGGATCCGAAAATCCAGACTCACAGGAGAAGGTTCATATGGTGCCCGAGACAGCAATATCCCCTTGGAGACAAGTCGGTTGGAGGACGATGTATCGAATCGCGACGCAGTTTGAGTGTTCCATCGTCATTAGGAGGCCCTGAACGTTACAATTAACTATCAGTTTTTCGTCGGATTCTAAAATCTAGACTCACTGGAGACTGACCATAAGGTGCCCGAGGCAGCAATGTCCCCTTGTAGACAAGTCAGCGGACTGGGTCCGCTGGAGGCCGATGTATTGAATCGCGACGCAATTTGAATGTTCCATCGTCATTAGGAGGCCCTGAGTGTTACAATTAAATATCAGTTTCGCGTCAGATTTGAAAATCCCGACTCACAGGAGACGGACCACATGGAGCCCGATGCAGCAATATCCCCTAATAGACAAGTCGGCTGGAGGTCGATGTATTGACACTCGACGCAATTTGAGTGTTCCATCGTCATTAGGAGGCGCTGAACGTTACAATTAACTATCATTTTTGCGTCGGATTCGAAAATCTAGACTCACAGGAGACGGACCATATGGTGCCCGAAGTAGCAATATCCCCTTGGAGTTAAGTCGGCTATAGGCCGATGTATTGAATCTCGACGCAATTTGAGTGTTCCATCGTCATTAGGAGGCCCTGAAGGCTACAATTAACTATCAGTTGTGCGTCGGATTTGAAAATCTAGACTCACAGGAGACGGATCATATGGTGCCAGAGACAGCAATATCCCGTTATATACAAGTGGGCTGGAGGACGATATATTGAATCTCGATGCAATTTGAGTGTTCCATCGTCATTAGGAGGCCCTGATCGTTGCAATTAACTATCAGTTCTGCGTCGGATTCGAAAATCTAGACTCACCGGAGAACGACCATAAGGTGCTCGAGGCTGCAATAGTCCCTTTCTAGACAAGTCGGTTGAAGGACGATGTATTGAATCTCGACGCAATTTGAGTGTTCCATCGTCATTAGGAGGCCCTGAACGTTGCAATTAACTATCAGTTCTGCGTCGGATTCGAAAATCTAGACTCACAGGATAACGACCATAAGGTGCCTGAGGCAGCATTAGACCCTTGGAGACAAGTCGGCTGAAGGACGATGTATTGAATCTCGACGGTATTTGAGTGTTCCATCGTCATTAGGAGGCCCTGAGCGTTACAATTACCTATCATTTTTGCGTCGGATTCGAAAATCTAGACTCACTGGAGACTGACCATAAGGTGCCCGAGGCAGCAATATCCCCTTGGACACCAGTCCGCTGGAGGACGATGTATTGAATCGCGACGCAATTTGAATGTTCCATCGTCATTAGGAGGCCCTGAACGTTACAATTAACTATCAGTTTTGCGTCGGATTAGAAAATCTAGACTCACAGGAGAACGACCATAAGGTGCCTGAGGCAGCATTCGACCCTTGGAGACAAGTCGGCTGAAGGACGATGTATTGAATCTCGACGGTATTTGAGTGTTCCATCGTCATTAGGAGGCCCTGAGCGTTACAATTAACTATCATTTTAGCGTCGGATTCGAAAATCTACTCACAGGAGAAGGATCATACGGTGCCCGAGACAGCAATATCCCCTGGATACATGTCGGCCGGAGGACGATATATTCAATCTCGGTGCAATTTGAGTGTTCCATCGTCATTATTAGGGCCTGAACGTTACAATTAATAATCAGTTTTTCGTCGGATTAGAAAATCTAGACTCACAGGAGAACGACCATAAGGTGCCCGAGGCATCAATAGACCCATGGAGACAAATCGGCAGAAGGACGATGTATTGATTCTCGACGGTATATGTGTGTTCCATCGTCATTAGGAGGCCCTGAACGTTACAATTAACTATCAGTTTCGCGTCGGATTCAAAAATCTAGACTCACAGGAGACGGACCATTTGGTGCCCGAGGCAGCATTATTTCCTTCTAGACAAGTCGGCTGGAGGACGATGTATTGTATCTCGACACAATTTGAGTGTTCCATCGTCATTAGGTGGCCCTGAACGTTACAATTAACTATCAGTTTTGCGTCGGGTTCGAAAATATAGACTCACAGGGGAACGACCATATGGTGCCCGAGGCAGCAATAGACACTTGGAGACAAGTCGGCTGGAGGACGATGGATGGATTGCGACGCAATTTTAGTGTTCCATCGTCATTAGGAGGCCCTGAATATTACAATTAACTATCGGTTTTTCGTCGGATTAGAAAATCTAGACTCACTGGAGACTGACCACAAGGTGCCCGAGGCAGCAATATCCCCTTGGACACCAGTCCGCTGGAGGACGATGTATTGAATCGCGACGCAATTTGAATGTTCCATCGTCATTAGGAGGCCCTGAATTTTACAATTAAATATCAGTTTCGCGTCAGATTCGAAATTCCCGACTCACAGGAGACGGACCACATGGAGCCCGATGCAGCAATATCCCCTTGTAGACAAGTCAGCTGGAGGTCGATGTATAGACACTCGACGCAATTTGAGTGTTCCATCGTCATTAGGAGGCGCTGAACGTTACAATTAACTATCATTTTTGCGTCGGATTCGAAAATCTAGACTCACAGGAGACGGACCATATGGTGCCCGAGGCAGCAATATCCCCTTTTAGTTAAGTCCGCTGGAGGCCGATGTATTGGATCGCGACGCAATTTGAGTGTTCCATCGTCATTAGAAGGCCCTGAACGTTACAATTAACTATCAGTTTCGCGTCGGATTAGAAAATCTAGATTCACTGGGGAACGACCATATGATGCTCGAGGCTGCAATAGTCCCTTTCTAGACAAGTCGGCTGAAGGACGATGTATTGAATCTCGGTGCAATTTGAGTGTTCCATCGTCATTAGGAGGCCCTGAACGTTACAATTAACTATCAGTTTTGCGTCGGATCCGAAAATCCAGACTCACAGGAGAAGGTTCATATGGTGCCCGAGACAGCAATATCCCCTTGGAGACAAGTCGGTTGGAGGACGATGTATCGAATCGCGACGCAGTTTGAGTGTTCCATCGTCATTAGGAGGCCCTGAACGTTACAATTAACTATCAGTTTTTCGTCGGATTCTAAAATCTAGACTCACTGGAGACTGACCATAAGGTGCCCGAGGCAGCAATGTCCCCTTGTAGACAAGTCAGCGGACTGGGTCCGCTGGAGGCCGATGTATTGAATCGCGACGCAATTTGAATGTTCCATCGTCATTAGGAGGCCCTGAGTGTTACAATTAAATATCAGTTTCGCGTCAGATTTGAAAATCCCGACTCACAGGAGACGGACCACATGGAGCCCGATGCAGCAATATCCCCTAATAGACAAGTCGGCTGGAGGTCGATGTATTGACACTCGACGCAATTTGAGTGTTCCATCGTCATTAGGAGGCGCTGAACGTTACAATTAACTATCATTTTTGCGTCGGATTCGAAAATCTAGACTCACAGGAGACGGACCATATGGTGCCCGAAGTAGCAATATCCCCTTGGAGTTAAGTCGGCTATAGGCCGATGTATTGAATCTCGACGCAATTTGAGTGTTCCATCGTCATTAGGAGGCCCTGAAGGCTACAATTAACTATCAGTTGTGCGTCGGATTTGAAAATCTAGACTCACAGGAGACGGATCATATGGTGCCAGAGACAGCAATATCCCGTTATATACAAGTGGGCTGGAGGACGATATATTGAATCTCGATGCAATTTGAGTGTTCCATCGTCATTAGGAGGCCCTGATCGTTGCAATTAACTATCAGTTCTGCGTCGGATTCGAAAATCTAGACTCACCGGAGAACGACCATAAGGTGCTCGAGGCTGCAATAGTCCCTTTCTAGACAAGTCGGTTGAAGGACGATGTATTGAATCTCGACGCAATTTGAGTGTTCCATCGTCATTAGGAGGCCCTGAACGTTGCAATTAACTATCAGTTCTGCGTCGGATTCGAAAATCTAGACTCACAGGATAACGACCATAAGGTGCCTGAGGCAGCATTAGACCCTTGGAGACAAGTCGGCTGAAGGACGATGTATTGAATCTCGACGGTATTTGAGTGTTCCATCGTCATTAGGAGGCCCTGAGCGTTACAATTACCTATCATTTTTGCGTCGGATTCGAAAATCTAGACTCACTGGAGACTGACCATAAGGTGCCCGAGGCAGCAATATCCCCTTGGACACCAGTCCGCTGGAGGACGATGTATTGAATCGCGACGCAATTTGAATGTTCCATCGTCATTAGGAGGCCCTGAACGTTACAATTAACTATCAGTTTTGCGTCGGATTAGAAAATCTAGACTCACAGGAGAACGACCATAAGGTGCCTGAGGCAGCATTCGACCCTTGGAGACAAGTCGGCTGAAGGACGATGTATTGAATCTCGACGGTATTTGAGTGTTCCATCGTCATTAGGAGGCCCTGAGCGTTACAATTAACTATCATTTTAGCGTCGGATTCGAAAATCTACTCACAGGAGAAGGATCATACGGTGCCCGAGACAGCAATATCCCCTGGATACATGTCGGCCGGAGGACGATATATTCAATCTCGGTGCAATTTGAGTGTTCCATCGTCATTATTAGGGCCTGAACGTTACAATTAATAATCAGTTTTTCGTCGGATTAGAAAATCTAGACTCACAGGAGAACGACCTTAAATTGCGCGAGGCAGCAATAGACCCTTGGAGACAAGTCGGCTGGAGGACGATGTATTGGATCGCGACGCAATTTGAGTGTTCCATCGTAACTAGGAGTCCCTGAACTTACAATTAACAATCAGTTTTGCGTCGGATTAGTAAATCTAGACTCACAGGAGAACGACCATAAGGTGCCTGAGGCAGCATTAGACCCTTGGAGACAAGTCGGCTGAAGGACGATGTATTGAATCTCGACGGTATTTGAGTGTTCCATCGTCATTAGGAGGCCCTGAGCGTTACAATTAACTATCGGATTCGAAAATCTACTAACAGGAGAAGGATCATACGGTGCCCGAGACAACAATATCCCGTGGATACAAGTCGGCCGGAGGACGATATATTCAATCTCGGTGCAATTTGAGTGTTCCATCGTCATTAGGAGGCCCTGAACGTTACAATTAACTATCAGTTTTTCGTCGGATTCGAAAATCTAGACTCACTGGAGACTGACCATAAGGTGCCCGAGGCAGCAATATCCCCTTGGACACCAGTCCGCTGGAGGACGATGTATTGAATCGCGACGCAATTTGAATGTTCCATCGTCATTAGGAGGCCCTGAATGTTACAATTAAATATCAGTTTCGCGTCAGATTCGAAAATCCCGACTCACAGGAGACGGACCACATGGAGCCCGATGCAGCAATATCCCCTAGTAGACAAGTCGGCTGGAGGTCGATGTATTGACACTCGACTCAATTTGAGTGTTCCATCGTCATTAGGAGGCGCTGAACGTTACAATTAACTATCAGTTTTGCGTCGGATTCGAAAATCTAGACTCACAGGAGAACGACCATAAGGTGCTCGAGGCTGCAATAGTCCCTTTCTAGACAAGTCGGCTGAAGGACGATGTATTGAATCTCGGTGCAATTTGAGTGTTCCATCGTCATTAGGAGGCCCTGAACGTTACAATTAACTATCAGTTTTGCGTCGGATTAGAAAATCTAGACTCACAGGAGAACGACCATAAGGTGCCTGAGGCAGCATTCGACCCTTGGTGACAAGTCGGCTGAAGGACGATGTATTGAATCTCGACGGTATTTGAGTGTTCCATCGTCATTAGGAGGCCCTGAGCGTTACAATTAACTATCATTTTAGCGTCGGATTCGAAAATCTACTCACAGGAGAAGGATCATACGGTGCCCGAGACAGCAATATCCCCTGGATACAAGTCGGCCGGAGGACGATATATTCAATCTCGGTGCAATTTGAGTGTTCCATCGTCATTATTAGGGCCTGAACGTTACAATTAATAATCAGTTTTTCGTCGGATTAGAAAATCTAGACTCACAGGAGAACGACCTTAAATTGCGCGAGGCAGCAATAGACCCTTGGAGACAAGTCGGCTGGAGGACGATGTATTGGATCGCGACGCAATTTGAGTGTTCCATCGTAACTAGGAGGCCCTGAACTTACAATTAACAATCAGTTTTGCGTCGGATTAGTAAATCTAGACTCACAGGAGAACGACCATATGTTGCCCGAGGCAGCGTCAGACCATTGGAGACAAGTCGGCTGGAGTGTTCCATCGTCGTTAGGATGCGCTGAACGTTACAATTAACTATCAGTTTAGCGTCGGATTCGAAAATCTACTTACAGGGGAAGGTACAAATGGTGCCCGAGACAACAATATCCCCTTGGATACAAGTCGGCTGGAGGACGATATATTGAATCTCGACGCAATTTGAGTGTTCCATCGTCATTAGGAGGCCCTGAACTTACAATTAACAATCAGTTTTGCGTCGGATTAGTAAATCTCACAGGAGAACGACCATATGGTGCCCGAGGCAGCAATAGACCCTTGGAGACAAGTCGGCTGGAGGCCGATGTATTGGATCGCGACGCAATTTGAGTGTTCAATCGCCATTAGGAGGCCCTGAACGTTACAATTAACTATCAATTTTGCGTCGGATTCGAAAATCTAGACTCACAGGAGACGGACCATATGGTGCCCGAGGCAGCAATATCCCCTTGGAGTTAAGTCGGCTGGTGGCCGATGTATTGAATCTCGACGCAATTTGAGTGTTCCATCGTCATTAGGAGGCCCTGAACGTTACAATTAACTATCAGTTTCGCGTCGGATTCAAAAATCTAGACTCACAGGAGACGGACCATTTGGTGCCCGAGGCAGCATTATTTCCTTCTAGACAAGTCGGCTGGAGGACGATGTGTTGTATCTCGACACAATTTGAGTGTTCCATCGTCATTAGGTGGCCCTGAACGTTACAATTACCTATCAGTTTTGCGTCGGGTTCGAAAATATAGACTCACAGGGGAACGACCATATGGTGCCCGAGGCAGCAATAGACACTTGGAGACAAGTTGGCAGGAGGACGATGGATGGATTGCGACGCAATTTTAGTGTTCCATCGTCATTAGGAGGCCCTGAATATTACAATTAACTATCGGTTTTTCGTCGGATTAGAAAATCTAGACTCACTGGAGACTGACCACAAGGTGCCCGAGGCAGCAATATCCCCTTGGACACCAGTCCGCTGGAGGACGATGTATTGAATCGCGACGCAATTTGAATGTTCCATCGTCATTAGGAGGCCCTGAATTTTACAATTAAATATCAGTTTCGCGTCAGATTCGAAATTCCCGACTCACAGGAGACGGACCACATGGAGCCCGATGCAGCAATATCCCCTTGTAGACAAGTCAGCTGGAGGTCGATGTATAGACACTCGACGCAATTTGAGTGTTCCATCGTTCTTAGGAGGCGCTGAACGTTACAATTAACTATCATTTTTGCGTCGGATTCGAAAATCTAGACTCACAGGAGACGGACCATATGGTGCCCGAGGCAGCAATATCCCCTTGGAGTTAAGTCGGCTGGAGGCCGATGTATTGGATCGCGACGCAATTTGAGTGTTCCATCGTCATTAGAAGGCCCTGAACGTTACAATTAACTATCAGTTTCGCGTCGGTTTAGAAAATCTAGATTCACAGGGGAACGACCATATGGTGCCCGAGGCAGCAATAGACCCTTGGAGACAAGTCTTCTGGAGGACGATGTATTGGATCGCGACGCAATTTGAGTGTTCCATCGTCATTAGGAGGACATGAACGTTACAATTAACTATAATTTTTGCTTCGGATTCGAAAATCTAGACTCACAGGAGAACGAAATTAAGGTGCCCGAGGCTCCAATAGACCCTTGGAGACAAGTCGGCTGGAACCGATGTATTGTATCTCGACGCAATTTGAGTGCTCTAACGTCATTAGGAGGTGCTGAACGTTACAATTCACAATCATTTTTGCGTCGGATTCGAAAATCTAGACTCACAGGAGAAGGTTCATATGGTGCCCGAGACAGCAATATCCCCTTGGAGACAAGTCGGCTGGAGGACGATGTATCGAATCGCGACGCAGTTTGAGTGTTCCATCGTCATTAGGAGCCCCTGAACGTTACAATTAACGATCAGTTTAGCGTCGGATTCGAAAATCTACTCACAGGAGCAGGATCGTATGGTGCCCGAGACAGCAATATCCCCTGGATACAAGTCGGCCGGAGGACGATAAATTCAATCTCGATGCAATTTGAGTGTTCCATCGTCATTATTAGGCCCTGAACGTTACAATTAATAATCAGTTTTTCGTCGGATTAGAAAATCTAGACTCACAGGAGAACGACCATAAATTGCCCCAGGCAGCAATAGACCCTTGGAGTTGTGTCGGCTGGAGGCCGATGTATTGGATCGCCACGCAATTTGAGTGTTCCATCGTCATTAGGAGGCCCTGAATATTACAATTAACCATCATTTTTTCGTCGGATTCTAAAATCTAGACTCACTGGAGACTGACCATAAGGTGCCCGAGGCAGCAATATCCCCTTGGACACCAGTCCGCTGGAGGACGATGTATTGAATCGCGACGCAATTTGAATGTTCCATCGTCATAAGGAGGCCCTGAATGTTACAATTAAATATCAGTTTCGCGTCAGATTCGAAAATCCTGACTCACAGGAGACGGACCACATGGAGCCCGATGCAGCAATATCCCCTTGTAGACAAGTCGGCTGGAGGTCGATGTATTGACACTCGACGCAATTTGAGTGTTCCCTCGTCATTAGGAGGCGCTGAACGTTACAATTAACTATCAGTTTAGCGTCGGATTCGAAAATCTACTCACAGGGGAAGGTACAAATGGTGCCCGAGACAACAAAATCCCCTTGGATACAAGTCTGCTGGAGGACGATATATTGAATCTCGACGCAATTTGAGTGTTCCCTCGTCATTAGGAGGCGCTGAACGTTACAATTAACTATCATTTTAGCGTCGGATTCGAAAATCTACTCACAGGAGAAGGATCACATAGTGCCCGAGACAGCGTCAGACCATTGGAGATCAGTCGGCTATAGGCCTGTGTATTGAATCTCGACGCAATTTGAGTGTTCCATCGTCATTAGGATGCGCTGAACTTTACAATTAACTATCAGTTCCGCGTCGGAATCTAAAATCCCGATTCACAGGAGACGAACCACATGGAGCCCGAGGCAGTAATATCCCCTTGTAGACAAGTCGGCTGGAGGTCGATGTATTGACTCTCGACGCAATTTGAGTGTTCCATCGTCATTAGGAGGCGCTGAACGTTACAATTAACTATAATTTTTGCGTCGGATTCGAAAATCTAGACTCACAGGATACGGACCATATGGTGCCCGAGGCAGCAATATCCCCTTGGAGGTAAGTCGGCTGGTGGCCGATGTATTGAATCTCGACGCAATTTGAGTGTTCCATCGTCATTAGGAGGCCCTGAAGGCTACAATTAACTATCAGTTGTGCGTCGGATTTGAAAATCTAGACTCACAGGAGACGGACCATATGGTGCCTGAGACAGCAATATCCCGTTATATACAAGTCGGCTGGAGGACGATATATTGAATCTCGATGCAATTTGAGTGTTCCATCGTCATTAGGAGGCCCTGAACTTACAATTAACAATCAGTTTTGCGTCGGATTGGTAAATCTAGACTCAGAGGAGAACGACCATATGGTGCCCGAGGCAGCAATAGACCCTTGGACACAAGTCGGCTGAAGGACGATGTATTGAATCTCGACGCAATTTGAGTGTTCCATCGTCATTAGGAGGCCTTGAACGTTACAATTACCTATCAGTTTTGAGTCGGATTAGAAAATCTACACTCACAGGAGAACGACCATAAGGTGCTCGAGGCTGCAATAGTCCCTTTCTAGACAAGTCGGCTGAAGGACGATGTATTGAATCTCGATGCAATTTGAGTGTTCCATCGTCATTAGGAGTCCCTGAACGTTGCAATTAACTATCAGTTCTGCGTCGGATTCGAAAATCTAGACTCACAGGAGAACGACGATAAGGTGCTCGAGGCTGCCATAGTCCCTTTCTAGACAAGTCGGCTGAAGGACGATGTATTGAATCTCGACGCAATTTGAGTGTTCCATCGTCATTAGGAGGCCCTGAACGTTGCAATTAACTATCAGTTCTGCGTCGGATTCGAAATTCTAAACTCACAGAACGACCATAAGGTGCTCGAGGCTGCAATAGTCCCTTTCTAGACAAGTCGGCTGAAGGACGATGTATTGAATCTCGACGCAATTTGAGTGTTCCATCGTCATTAGGAGGCCCTGAGCGTTGCAATTAACTATCAATTCTGCGTCGGATTCGAAAATCTAGACTCACAGGAGAACGTCCATATGGTGCCTGAGGCAGCATTAGACCCTTGGAGACATGTCGGCTGAAGGACGATGAATTGAATCTCGACGGTATTTGAGTGTTCCATCGTCATTAGGAGGCCCTGGGCGTTTCAATTAACTATCATTTTAGCGTCGGATTCGTAAATCCACTCACAGGAGAAGGATCATACGGTGCCCGAGACAGCAATATACCCTGGATACAAATCGGCCGGAGGACGATATTTTCAATCTCGGTGCAATTTGAATGTTCCATCGTCATTATTAGGGCCTGAACGTTACAATTAATAATCAGTTTTTCGTCGGATTAGAAAATCTAGACTCACAGGAGAACGACCATAAATTGCCCGAGGCAGCAATAGACCCTTGGAGACAAGTCGGCTGGAGGACGATGTATTGGATCGCGACGCAATTTGAGTGTTCCATCGTAACTAGGAGGCCCTGAACTTACAATTAACAATCAGTTGTGCGTCGGATTTGAAAATCTAGACTCACAGGAGACGGACCATATGGTGCCCGAGACAGCAATATCCCGTTATATACAAGTGGGCTGGAGGACGATTTATTGAATCTCGATGCAATTTGAGTGTTCCATCGTCATTAGGAGGCCCTGAACGTTGCAATTAACTATCAGTTCTGCGTCGGATTCGAAAATCTAGACTCACCAGAGAACGACCATAAGGTGCTCGAGGCTGCAATAGTCCCTTTCTAGACAAGTCGGCTGAAGGACGATGTATTGAATCTCGACGGTATTTGAGTGTTCCATCGTCATTAGGAGGCCCTGAGCGTTACAATTAACTATCATTTTAGCGTCGGATTCGAAAATCTACTCACAGGAGAAGGATCATACGGTGCCCGAGACAGCAATATCCCCTGGATACAAGTCGGCCGGAGGACGATATATTCAATCTCGGTGCAATTTGAGAGTTCCATCGTCATTATTAGGGCCTGAACGTTACAATTAATAATCAGTTTTTCGTCGGATTAGAAAATCTAGACTCACAGGAGAACGACCTTAAATTGCGCGAGGCAGCAATAGACCCTTGGAGACAAGTCGGCTGGAGGACGATGTATTGGATCGCGACGCAATTTGAGTGTTCCATCGTAACTAGGAGACCCTGAACTTACAATTAACAATCAGTTTTGCGTCGGATTAGTAAATCTAGACTCACAGGAGAACGACCATAAGGTGCCTGAGGCAGCATTAGACCCTTGAGGACAAGTCGGCTGAAGGACGATATATTGAATCTCGACGGTATTTGAGTGTTCCATCGTCATTAGGAGGCCCTGAGCGTTACAATTAACTATCATTTTAGCGTCGGATTCGAAAATCCACTAACAGGAGAAGGATCATACGGTGCCCGAGACAGCAAAATCCCCTGGATACAAATCGGCCGGAGGACGATAAATTCAATCTCGATGCAATTTGAGTGTTCCATCGTCATTATTAGGCCCTGAACGTTACAATTAATAATCAGTTTTTCGTCGGATTAGAAAATCTAGACTCACAGGAGAACGACCATAAATTGCCCGAGGCAGCAATAGACCCTTGGAGACAAGTCGGCTGGAGGACGATGTATTGGATCGCGACGCAATTTGAGTGTTCCATCGTAACTAGGAGGCCCTGAACTTACAATTAACAATCAGTTGTGCGTCGGATTTGAAAATCTAGACTCACAGGAGACGGACCATATGGTGCCCGAGACAGCAATATCCCGTTATATACAAGTCGGCTGGAGGACGATATATTGAATCTCGATGCAATTTGAGTGTTCCATCGTAACTAGGAGGCCCTGAACTTAGAATCAACAATCAGTTTTGCGTCGGATTCGTAAATCTAGACTCACAGGAGAACGACCATATGGTGCTCGAGGCAGCGTCAGACCATTGGAGACAAGTCGGCTGGAGTGTTCCATCGTCATTAGGATGCGCTGAACGTTACAATTAACTATCAGTTTAGCGTCGGATTCGAAAATCTACTTACAGGGGAAGGTACAAATGGTGCCCGAGACAACAATATCCCCTTGGATACAAGTCGGCTGGAGGACGATATATTGAATCTCGACGCAATTTGAGTGTTCCATCGTCATTAGGAGGCCCTGAACGTTACAATTAACTATCAATTTTGCGTCGGATTAGTAAATCTCACAGGAGAACGACCATATGGTGCCCGAGGCAGCAATAGACCCTTGGAGACAAGTCGGCTGGAGGCCGATGTATTGGATCGCTACGCAATTTGAGTGTTCCATCGTCATTAGGAGGCCCTGAACGTTACAATTAACTATCAATTTTGCGTCGGATTCGAAAATCTAGACTCACAGGAGACGGACCATATGGTGCCCGAGGCAGCAATATCCCCTTGGAGTGAAGTCGGCTGGTGGCCGATGTATTGAATCTCGACGCAATTTGAGTGTTCCATCACGACCATAAGGTGCTCGAGGCTGCAATAGACCCTTTCTAGACAAGTCGGCTGAAGGACGATGCATTGAATCTCGACGCAATTTGAGTGTTCCATCGTCATTAGGTAGCCCTGAACGTTACAATTAAGTATCAGTTCTGCATCGGATTCGAAAATCTAGACTCACAGGAGAACGACCATAAGGTGCCCGAGGCATCAATAGACCCATGGAGACAAATCGGCAGAAGGACGATGTATTGAATCTCGACGGTATTTGTGTGTTCCATCGTCATTAGGAGGCCCTGAACGTTACAATTAACTATCAGTTTCGCGTCGGATTCAAAAATCTAGACTCACAGGAGACGGACCATTTGGTGCCCGAGGCAGCATTATATCCTTCTAGACAAGTCGGCTGGAGGACGATGTATTGTATCTCGACACAATTTGAGTGTTCCATCGTCATTAGGTGGCCCTGAACGTTACAATTAACTATCAGTTTTGCGTCGGGTTCGAAAATATAGACTCACAGGGGAACGACCATATGGTGCCCGAGGCAGCAATAGACACTTGGAGACAAGTCGGCTGGAGGACGATGGATGGATTGCGACGCAATTTTAGTGTTCCATCGTCATTAGGAGGCACAGAATATTACAATTAACTATCGGTTTTTCGTCGGATTAGAAAATCTAGACTCACTGGAGACTGACCACAAGGTGCCCGAGGCAGCAATATCCCCTTGGACACCAGTCCGCTGGAGGACGATGTATTGAATCGCGACGCAATTTGAATGTTCCATCGTCATTAGGAGGCCCTGAATTTTACAATTAAATATCAGTTTCGCGTCAGATTCGAAATTCCCGACTCACAGGAGACGGACCACATGGAGCCCGATGCAGCAATATCCCCTTGTAGACAAGTCAGCTGGAGGTCGATGTATAGACACTCGACGCAATTTGAGTGTTCCATCGTCATTAGGAGGCGCTGAACGTTACAATTAACTATCATTTTTGCGTCGGATTCGAAAATCTAGACTCACAGGAGACGGACCATATGGTGCCCGAGGCAGCAATATCCCCTTGGAGTTAAGTCGGCTGGAGGCCGATGTATTGGATCGCGACGCAATTTGAGTGTTCCATCGTCATTAGAAGGCCCCGAACGTTACAATTAACTATCAGTTTCGCGTCGGATTAGAAAATCTAGATTCACTGGGGAACGACCATATGATGCTCGAGGCTGCAATAGTCCCTTTCTAGACAAGTCGGCTGAAGGACGATGTATTGAATCTCTGTGCAATTTGAGTGTTCCATCGTCATTAGGAGGCCCTGAACGTTACAATTAACTATCAGTTTTGCGTCGGATTCGAAAATCTAGACTCACAGGAGAAGGTTCATATGGTGCCCGAGACAGCAATATCCCCTTGGAGACAAGTCGGCTGGAGGACGATGTATCGAATCGCGACGCAGTTTGAGTGTTCCATCGTCATTAGGAGGCCCTGAACGTTACAATTAACTATCAGTTTTTCGTCGGATTCTAAAATCTAGACTCACTGGAGACTGACCATAAGGTGCCCGAGGCAGCAATGTCCCCTTGGACACCAGTCCGCTGGAGGACGATGTATTGAATCGCGACGCAATTTGAATGTTCCATCGTCATTAGGAGGCCCTGAGTGATACAATTAAATATCAGTTTCGCGTCAGATTCGAAAATCCCGACTCACAGGAGACGGACCACATGGAGCCCGATGCAGCAATATCCCCTAATAGACAAGTCGGCTGGAGGTCGATGTATTGACACTCGACGCAATTTGAGTGTTCCATCGTCATTAGGAGGCGCTGAACGTTACAATTAACTATCATTTTTGCGTCGGATTCGAAAATCTAGACTCACAGGAGACGGACCATATGGTGCCCGAAGTAGCAATATCCCCTTGGAGTTAAGTCGGCTATAGGCCGATGTATTGAATCTCGACGCAATTTGAGTGTTCCATCGTCATTAGGAGGCCCTGAAGGCTACAATTAACTATCAGTTGTGCGTCGGATTTGAAAATCTAGACTCACAGGAGACGGACCATATGGTGCCAGAGACAGCAATATCCCGTTATATACAAGTGGGCTGGAGGACGATATATTGAATCTCGATGCAATTTGAGTGTTCCATCGTCATTAGGAGGCCCTGATCGTTCCAATTAACTATCAGTTCTGCGTCGGATTCGAAAATCTAGACTCACCGGAGAACGACCATAAGGTGCTCGAGGCTGCAATAGTCCCTTTCTAGACAAGTCGGTTGAAGGACGATGTATTGAATCTCGACGCAATTTGAGTGTTCCATCGTCATTAGGAGGCCCTGAACGTTGCAATTAATTATCAGTTCTGCGTCGGATTCGAAAATCTAGACTCACAGGATAACGACCATAAGGTGCCTGAGGCAGCATTAGACCCTTGGAGACAAGTCGGCTGAAGGACGATGTATTGAATCTCGACGGTATTTGAGTGTTCCATCGTCATTAGGAGGCCCTGAACGTTACAATTAACTATCAGTTTTGCGTCGGATTAGAAAATCTAGACTCACAGGAGAACGACCATAAGGTGCCAGAGGCAGCATTCGACCCTTGGTGACAAGTCGGCTGAAGGACGATGTATTGAATCTCGACGGTATTTGAGTGTTCCATCGTCATTAGGAGGCCCTGAGCGTTACAATTAACTATCATTTTAGCGTCGGATTCGAAAATCTACTCACAGGAGAAGGATCATACGGTGCCCGAGACAGCAATATCCCCTGGATACAAGTCGGCCGGAGGACGATATATTCAATCTCGGTGCAATTTGAGTGTTCCATCGTCATTAGGTGGGCCTGAACGTTACAATTAATAATCAGTTTTTCGTCGGATTAGAAAATCTAGACTCACAGGAGAACGACCTTAAATTGCGCGAGGCAGCAATAGACCCTTGGAGACAAGTCGGCTGGAGGACGATGTATTGGATCGCGACGCAATTTGAGTGTTCCATCGTAACTAGGAGTCCCTGAACTTACAATTAACAATCAGTTTTGCGTCGGATTAGTAAATCTAGACTCACAGGAGAACGACCATAAGGTGCCTGAGGCAGCATTAGACCCTTGGAGACAAGTCGGCTGAAGGACGATGTATTGAATCTCGACGGTATTTGAGTGTTCCATCGTCATTAGGAGGCCCTGAGCGTTACAATTAACTATCGGATTCGAAAATCTACTAACAGGAGAAGGATCATACGGTGCCCGAGACAACAATATCCCGTGGATACAAGTCGGCCGGAGGACGATATATTCAATCTCGGTGCAATTTGAGTGTTCCATCGTCATTAGGAGGCCCTGAACGTTACAATTAACTATCAGTTTTTCGTCGGATTCGAAAATCTAGACTCACTGGAGACTGACCATAAGGTGCCCGAGGCAGCAATATCCCCTTGGACACCAGTCCGCTGGAGGACGATGTATTGAATCGCGACGCAATTTGAATGTTCCATCGTCATTAGGAGGCCCTGAATGTTACAATTAAATATCAGTTTCGCGTCAGATTCGAAAATCCCGACTCACAGGAGACGGACCACATGGAGCCCGATGCAGCAATATCCCCTAGTAGACAAGTCGGCTGGAGGTCGATGTATTGACACTCGACGCAATTTGAGTGTTCCATCGTCATTAGGAGGCGCTGAACGTTACAATTAACTATCAGTTTTGCGTCGGATTCGAAAATCTAGACTCACAGGAGAACGACCATAAGGTGCTCGAGGCTGCAATAGTCCCTTTCTAGACAAGTCGGCTGAAGGACGATGTATTGAATCTCGGTGCAATTTGAGTGTTCCATCGTCATTAGGAGGCCCTGAACGTTACAATTAACTATCAGTTTTGCGTCGGATTAGAAAATCTAGACTCACAGGAGAACGACCATAAGGTGCCTGAAGCAGCATTCGACCCTTGGTGACAAGTCGGCTGAAGGACGATGTATTGAATCTCGACGGTATTTGAGTGTTCCATCGTCATTAGGAGGCCCTGAGCGTTACAATTAACTATCATTTTAGCGTCGGATTCGAAAATCTACTCACAGGAGAAGGATCATACGGTGCCCGGGACAGCAATATCCCCTGGATACAAGTCGGCCGGAGGACGATATATTCAATCTCGGTGCAATTTGAGTGTTCCATCGTCATTATTAGGGCCGGAACGTTACAATTAATAATCAGTTTTTCGTCGGATTAGAAAATCTAGAATCACAGGAGAACGACCTTAAATTGCGCGAGGCAGCAATAGACCCTTGGAGACAAGTCGGCTGGAGGACGATGTATTGGATCGCGACGCAATTTGAGTGTTCCATCGTAACTAGGAGGCCCTGAACTTACAATTAACAATCAGTTTTGCGTCGGATTAGTAAATCTAGACTCACAGGAGAACGACCATATGTTGCCCGAGGCAGCGTCAGACCATTGGAGACAAGTCGGCTGGAGTGTTCCATCGTCGTTAGGATGCGCTGAACGTTACAATTAACTATCAGTTTAGCGTCGGATTCGAAAATCTACTTACAGGGGAAGGTACAATTGGTGCCCGAGACAACAATATCCCCTTGGATACAAGTCGGCTGGAGGACGATATATTGAATCTCGACGCAATTAGAGAGTTCCATCGTCATTAGGAGGCCCTGAACTTACAATTAACAATCAGTTTTGCGTCGGATTAGTAAATCTCACAGGAGAACGACCATATGGTGCCCGAGGCAGCAATAGACCCTTGGAGACAAGTCGGCTGGAGGCCGATGTATTGGATCGCGATGCAATTTGAGTGTTCAATCGTCATTAGGAGGCCCTGAACGTTACAATTAACTATCAATTTTGCGTCGGATTCGAAAATCTAGACTCACAGGAGACGGACCATATGGTGCCCGAGGCAGCAATATCCCCTTGGAGTTAAGTCGGCTGGTGGCCGATGTATTGAATCTCGACGCAATTTGAGTGTTCCATCGTCATTAGGAGGACCTGAACGTTACAATTAACTATCAGTTTCGCGTCGGATTCAAAAATCTAGACTCACAGGAGACGGACCATTTGGTGCCCGAGGCAGCATTATTTCCTTCTAGACAAGTCGGCTGGAGGACGATGTATTGTATCTCGACACAATTTGAGTGTTCCATCGTCATTAGGTGGCCCTGAACGTTACAATTACCTATCAGTTTTGCGTCGGGTTCGAAAATATAGACTCACAGGGGAACGACCATATGGTGCCCGAGGCAGCAATAGACACTTGGAGACAAGTCGGCTGGAGGACGATGGATGGATTGCGACGCAATTTTAGTGTTCCATCGTCATTAGGAGGCCCTGAATATTACAATTAACTATCGGTTTTTCGTCGGATTAGAAAATCTAGACTCACTGGAGACTGACCACAAGGTGCCCGAGGCAGCAATATCCCCTTGGACACCAGTCCGCTGGAGGACGATGTATTGAATCGCGACGCAATTTGAATGTTCCATCGTCATTAGGAGGCCCTGAATTTTACAATTAAATATCAGTTTCGCGTCAGATTCGAAATTCCCGACTCACAGGAGACGGACCACATGGAGCCCGATGCAGCAATATCCCCTTGTAGACAAGTCAGCTGGAGGTCGATGTATAGACACTCGACGCAATTTGAGTGTTCCATCGTTCTTAGGAGGCGCTGAACGTTACAATTAACTATCATTTTTGCGTCGGATTCGAAAATCTAGACTCACAGGAGACGGACCATATGGTGCCCGAGGCAGCAATATCCCCTTGGAGTTAAGTCGGCTGGAGGCCGATGTATTGGATCGCGACGCAATTTGAGTGTTCCATCGTCATTAGAAGGCCCTGAACGTTACAATTAACTATCAGTTTCGCGTCGGTTTAGAAAATCTAGATTCACAGGGGAACGACCATATGGTGTCCGAGGCAGCAATAGACCCTTGGAGACAAGTCGGCTGGAGGACGATGTATTGGATCGCGACGCAATTTGAGTGTTCCATCGTCATTAGGAGGACATGAACGTTACAATTAACTATAATTTTTGCTTCGGATTCGAAAATCTAGACTCACAGGAGAACGAAATTAAGGTGCCCGAGGCTCCAATAGACCCTTGGAGACAAGTCGGCTGGAACCGATGTATTGTATCTTGACGCAATTTGAGTGCTCTAACGTCATTAGGAGGTGCTGAACGTTACAATTCACTATCATTTTTGCGTCGGATTCGAAAATCTAGACTCACAGGAGAAGGTTCATATGGTGCCCGAGACAGCAATATCCCCTTGGAGACAAGTCGGCTGGAGGACGATGTATCGAATCGCGACGCAGTTTGAGTGTTCCATCGTCATTAGGAGCCCCTGAACGTTACAATTAACCATCAGTTTGCGTCGGGAGGTCGAAAATATAGACTTACTGGAGACGGACCATTAGGTGCCCGAGGCAGCAATATCCCCTTGGAGACCTGTCAGCTGGAGGACGATGTATTGAATCTTGACGCAATTTGAGTGTTCCATCGTCTTTAGGAGGCCCTGAAGGCTACAATTAACTATCAGTTCTGCGTCGGATTTGAAAATCTAGACTCACAGGAGACGGACCATATGGTGCCCGAGACAGCAATATCCCCTTATATACAAGTCGGCTGGAGGACGATGTATTGAATCTCGACGCAATTTGAGTGTTCCATCGTCATTAGGAGGCCCTGAACGTTACAATTAACTATCAGTTTTTGCGTCGGATTAGAAAATCTACACTCACAGGAGAACGACCATAAGGTGCTCGAGGCTGCAATATACCCTTTCTAGACAAGTCGGCTGAAGGACAATGTATTGAAACTCGACGCAATTTGAGTGTTCCATCGTCATTAGGAGGCCCTGAGCGTTGCAATTAACTATCAGTTCTGCGTCGGATTCGAAAATCTAGACTCACAGGAGACGACCATAAGGTGCCCGAGGCAGCATTAGACCCTTGGAGACAAGTCGGCTGAAGGACGATGTATTGAATCTCGACGGTATTTGAGTGTTCCATCGTCATTAGGAGGCCCTGAGCGTTACAATTAACGATCAGTTTAGCGTCGGATTCGAAAATCTACTCGCAGGAGAAGGATCATATGGTGCCCGAGGCAGCAATATCCCCTTGGACACCAGTCCGCTGGAGGACGATGTATTGAATCGCGACGCAATTTGAATGTTCCATCGTCATTAGGAGGCCTGAATGTTGCAATTAAATATCAGTTTCGCGTCAGATTCGAAATCCTGACTCACAGGAGACGGACCACATAGAGCCCCGATGCAGCAATATCCCCTTGTAGACTAGTCGGCTGGAGGTCGATGTACTGAATCTCGACGCAATTTGAGTGTTCCCCTCGTCATTAGGAGGCGCTGAACGTTACAATTAACTATCATTTTTGCGTCGGATTCGAAAATTTACACTCACAGGAGCCGGACCATATGGTGCCCGAGGCTGCAATATCCCCTTGGAGTTAAGTCGGCTGGAGGCCGATGTATTGAATCTCGACGCAATTTGAATGTTCCATCGTCATTAGGTGGGCCTGAACGTTACAATTAACTATCAGTTTTGCGTCGGATTCGAAAATCTAGACTCACAGGAGAACGACCATAAGGTGCCGAGGCAGCAATAGACCCCTGGAGGCAAGTCGGCTGAAGGACGATGTATTGAATCTCGACGCAATTTGAGTGTTCCATCGTCATTAGGAGGCCCTGAACGTTACAATTAACTATCAGTTCTGCGTCGGCTTCGTAAATCTACTGACAGGGGAAGGTACAAATGGTGCCCAGGACAACAATATCCCCTTGCATACAAGTCTGCTGGAGGACGATATATTGAATCTCGACGCAATTTGAGTGTTCCATCGTCATTAGGAGGCCCTGAACTTACAATTAACTATCAGTTTAGCGTCGGATTCGAAAATCTACTCACAGGGGAAGGTACAAATGGTGCCAGAGACAACAATATCCCCTTGGATACAAGTCTGCTGGAGGACGATGTATTGAATCTCGACGCAATTTGAATGTTCCATCGTCATTAGGTGGGCCTGAACGTTACAATTAACTATCAGTTTTGCGTCGGATTCAAAAATCTAGACTCACAGGAGAACGACCATAAGGTGCCGAGGCAGCAATAGACCCTTGGAGGCAAGTCGGCTGAAGGACAATGTATTGAATCTCGACGCAATTTGAGTGTTCCATCGTCATTAGGAGGCCCTGATCGTTACAATTAACTATCAGTTCTGCGTCGGCTTCGAAAATCTAGACTCACAGGAGAACGACCATAAGGTGCCCGAGGCAGCAATAGACCCTTGGAGACAAGTCGGCAGAAGGGCGATGTATTGAATCTCGACGGTATTTGAGTGTTCCATCGTCATTAGCAGGCCCTGAACGTTACAATTAACTATCATTTTAGCGTCGGATTCGAAAATCTACTCACAGGAGAAGGATCACATGGTGCCCGAGACAGCAATATCCCCTGGATACAAGTCGGCCGGAGGACGATAAATTGAATCTCGACGCAATTATAGTGTTCCATTGTCATTATTAGGCCCTGAACGTTACAATTAATAATCAGTTTAGCGTCGGATTAAAAAATCTAGACTCACAGGAGACGGACCATATGGTGCCCGAGACAGCAATATCCCGTTATATACAAGTCGGCTGGAGGACGATATATTGAATCTCGATGCAATTTGAGTGTTCCATCGTCATTAGGAGGCCCTGAACGTTACAATTAACTATCAGTTTTGCGTCGGATTCGAAAATCTAGACTCACTGGAGAACGACCATAAGGTGCCTAGGCAGCAATAGACCCTTGGAGACAAGTCGGCTGAAGGACGATGTATTGAATCTCGACGCAATATGAGTGTTCCATCGTCATTAGGATGCGCTGAACTTTACAATTAACTATCAGTTCCGCGTCGGATTTGAAAATCCCGACTCACAGGAGACGAACCACATGGAGCCCGAGGCAGTAATATCCCCTTGTAGACAAGTCGGCTGGAGGTCGATGTATTGACTCTCGACGCAATTTGAGTGTTCCATCGTCATTAGGAGGCGCTGAACGTTACAATTAACTATCATTTTTGCGTCGGATTCGAAAATCTAGACTCACAGGAGACGGACCATATGGTGCCCGAGGCAGCAATATCCCCATGGAGGTAAGTCGGCTGGTGGCCGATGTATTGAATCTCGACGCAATTGGAATGTTCCATCGTCATTAGGAGGCCCTGAAGGCTACAATTAACTATCAGTTCTGCGTCGGATTCGAAAATCTACACACACAGTTGAACGACCATAAGGTGCTCGAGGCTGCAATAGACCCTTTTCTAGACAAGTCGGCTGAAGGACGATCTATTGAATCTCGACGCAATTTGAGTGTTCCATCGTCATTAGGAGGCCCTGAACGTTGCAATTAACTATCAGATCTGCGTCGGATTCGAAAATCTAGACTCACAGGAGACGACCATTAGCTGCCCGAGGCAGCAATAGACCCTTGGAGACAAGTCGGCAGAAGGGCGATGTATTGAATCTCGACGGTATTTGAGTGTTCCATCGTCATTAGGAGGCCCTGAACGTTACAATTAACTATCATTTTATCGTCGGATTCGAAAATCTAGACTCACAGGAGAAGGATCACATGGTGCCCGAGACAGCATTATCCCCTGGATACAAGTCATTAGACCCTTGGAGACAAGGCGGCTGGAGGACGATGTATTGGATCGCGACGCAATTTGAATGTTCCATCGTCATTAGGGGGCCCTGAATGTTACAATTAAATATCAGTTTCGCGTCAGATTCGAAAATCCCGACTCACAGGAGACGGACCACATGGAGCCCGATGCAACAATATCCCGTTATATACAAGCCCAATTTGAATGTTCCTTCGTCATTAGGTGGCCCTGACCGTTACAATTAACTATCAGTTTTACGTCGGATTCGAAAATCTAGACTCACAGGAGAACGACCATAAGGTGTCGAGGCAGCAATAGACCCTTGGAGACAAGTCGGCTGAAGGACGATGTATTGAATCTCGACGCAATTTGAGTGTTCCATCGTCATTAGGAGGCCCTGAACGTTAGAATTAACAATCAGTTTTGCGTCGGATTAGAAAATCTAGACTCACAGGAGAACGACCGTAAGGTGCTCGAAGCTGCAATAGACCCTTTCTAGACAAGTCGGCTGAAGGACGATGTATTGAATCTCGACGCAGTTTGAGTGTTCCATCGTCATTAGGAGGCCCTGAACGTTACAATTAACTATCAGTTCTGCGTCGGCTTCGAAAATCTAGACTCACAGGAGAACGACCATAAGGTGCCCGAGGCAGCAATAGACCCTTGGAGACAAGTCGGCAGAAGGGCGATGTATTGAATCTCGACGGTATTTGAGTGTTCCATCGTCATTAGGAGGCCCTGAACGTTACAATTAACTATCATTTTATCGTCGGATTCGAAAATCTAGACTCACAGGAGAAGGATCACATGGTGCCCGAGACAGCATTATCCCCTGGATACAAGTAGGCCGGAGGACGATATATTGAATGTCGACGCAATTATAGTGTTCCATCGTCATTATTAGGCCCTGAACGTTACAATTAATAATCAGTTTTGCGTCGGATTAAAAAATCTAGACTCACAGGAGATCGACCATATATTGCCCGAGGCAGCGATAGACCCTTGGAGACAAGTCGGCTGGAGGACGATGTATTGGATCGCGATGCAATTTGAGTGTTCCATCGTAACTAGGAGGTCCTGAACTTACAATTAACAATCAGTTTTGCGTCGGATTAGTAAATCTTGACTCATAGGAGAACGGCCATATGGTGCCGGAGGCAGCGTCAGACCATTGGAGACAAGTCGGCTGGAGGCCAATGTATTGAATCTCGACGCAATTTGAGTGTTCCATCGTCATTAGGATGCGCTGAACTTTACAATTAACTATCAGTTCCGCGTCGGATTTGAAAATCCCGACTCACAGGAGACGAACCACATGGAGCCCGAGGCAGTAATATCCCCTTGTAGACAAGTCGGCTGGATGTCGATGTATTGACTCTCGACGTAATTTGAGTGTTCCATCGTCATTAGGAGGCCCTGAAGGCTACAATTAACTATCAGTTGTGCGTCGGATTTGAAAATCTAGAGTCACAGGAGACGGACCATTTGGTGCCCGAGACAGGAAAATCACGTTATATACAAGTCGGCTGGAGGACGATATATTGAATCTCGATGCAATTTGAGTGTTCCATCGTCATTAGGAGGCCCTGAACTTACAATTAACAATCAGGTTTGCGTGGGATTAGTAAATCTAGACTCAGAGGAGAACGACCATATGGTGACCGAGGCAGCAATAAACCCTTGGAGACAAGTCGGCTGGAGGCCGATGTATTGAATCTCGACGCAATTTGAATGTTCCATCGTCATTAGGTGGCCCTGAACGTTACAATTAACTATCAGTTTTGCGTCGGGTTCGAAAATCTAGACTCACAGGAGAACGATCATAAGGTGCCCGAGGCAGCAAAAGACCCTTAAAGTCAAGTCGGCAGAAGAACGATGTATTGGATCGCGACGCAATTTGAGTGTTCCATCGTCATTAGAAGGCCCTGAACGTTACAATTAACTATCAGTTTTGCGTCGGATTCAAAAATCTTGACTTACTGGAGGCGGACCATCAGGTGCGCGAGGCAGCATTATCCCCTTGGAGACCAGTCCGCTAGAGGACGATGTATAATCGCGACGCAATTTGTGTGTTCCATCGTCATTAGGAGGCCCTGAACGTTACAATTAACTATCAGTTTTGCGTCGGATTAGAAAATCTAGACTCACAGGAGAACGACCATAAGGTGTTCGAGGCTGCAATGGACCCTTTCTAGACAAGTCGGCTGAAGGACGATGTATTGAATCTCGACGCAATTTGAGTGTTCCATCGTCTTTAGGAGGCCCTGAACGTTGCAATTAACTATCAGTTCTGCGTCGGATTCGAAAATCTAGACTCACAGGAGAACGACCATAAGGTTCGCGAGGCAGCATTAGACCCTTGGAGACAAGTCGGCTGAAGGACGATGTATTGAATCTCGACGGTATTTGAGTGTTCCATCGTCATTAGGAGGCCCTGAGCGTTACAATTAACTATCATTTTAGCGTCGGATTCGATAATCTAGACTCACAGGAGAAGGGTCATACGGTGCCCGAGACAGCAATATCCCCTTGGAGACAAGTCGGCTGAATGCCGATGTACTGAATCTCGACGCAATTTGAGTGTTCCATCGTCTTTAGGAGGCCCTGAACGTTGCAATTAACTATCAGTTTTGCGTCGGGTTCGAAAATATAGACTCACAGGGGAACGACCATATGGTGCCCGAGGCAGCAATAGACACTTGGAGACAAGTCGGCTGGAGGACCATGGATGGATTGCCACGCAATTTTAGTGTTCCATCGTCATTAGGAGGCCCTGAATATTACAATTAACTGTCGGTTTTTCGTCGGATTCGACAATCTAGACTCACTGGAGACTGACCATAAGGTGCCCGAGGCAGCAATATCCCCTTGGACACCAGTCCGCTGGAGGACGATGAATTGAATCGCGACGCAATTTGAATGTTCCATCGTCATTAGGAGGCCCTGAATGTTACAATTAAATATCAGTTTCGCGTCAGATTCGAAAATCCCGACTCACAGGAGACGGACCACATAGAGCCCGATGCAGCAATATCCCCTTGTAGACAAGTCGGCTGGAGGTCGATGTATAGACACTCGACGCAATTTGAGTGTTCCATCGTCATTAGGAGGCGCTGAACGTTACAATTAACTATCATTTTAGCGTCGGATTCGAAAATCTACTCACAGGAGAAGGATACATGGTGCCCGAGACAGCAATATCCCCTGGATACAAGTCGGCCGGAGGACGATATATTGAATCTCGACGCAATTATAGTGTTCCATCGTTATTATTAGGCCCTGAACGTTACAATTACTAATCAGTTTTGCGTCGGATTAGAAAATCTAGACTCACAGGAGAACAACCATATATTGCCCGAGGCAGCAGTAGACCCTTGGAGACAAGTCGGCTGGAGGACGATGTATTGGATCGCGACGCAATTTGAGTGTTCCATCGTCATTAGGAGGCCCTCAACGTTACAATTAACAATCAGTTTTGCGTCGGATTAGAAAATCTAGACTCACAGGAGAACGACCATAACGAGGTGCTCGAGGCTGCAATAGACCCTTTCTAGACAAGTCGGCTGAAGGACGATGTATTGAATCTCGACGCAATTTGAGTGTTCCAACGTCATTAGGAGGCCCTGAACGTTACAATTAACTATCAGTTCTGCGTCGGATTCGAAAATCTAGACTCACAGGAGAACGACCATAAGGTGTCCGAGGCAGCAATAGACCCTTGGAGACAAGTCGGCAGAAGGACGATGCATTGAATCTCGACGGTATTTGAGTGTTCCATCGTCATTAGGAGGCCCTGAACGTTACAATTAACTATCATTTTAGGGTCGGATTCGAAAATCTACTCACAGGAGAAGGATCACTTGGTGCCCGAGACAGCAATATCCCCTGGATACAAGTCGGCCGGAGGACGATATATTGAATCTCGACGCAATAATAGTGTTCCATCGTTATTATTAGGCCCTGAACGTTACAATTACTAATCAGTTTTGCGTCGGATTAGAAAATCTAGACTCACAGGAGAACAACCATATATTGCCCGAGGCAGCAATAGACGCTTGGAGACAAGTCGGCTGAAGGACGATGTATTGAATCTCGACGCAATTTGAGTGTTCCATCGTCATTAGGAGACCCTGAACGTTAGAATTAACAATCAGTTTTGCGTCGGATTAGAAAATCTACACTCACAGGAGAACGACCGTAAGGTGCTCGAAGCTGCAATAGACCCTTTCTAGACAAGTCGGCTGAAGGACGATGTATTGAATCTCGACGCAATTTGAGTGTTCCAACGTCATTAGGAGGCCCTGAACGTTACAATTAACTATCAGTTCTGCGTCGGATTCGAAAATCTAGACTCACAGGAGAACGACCATAAGGTGTCCGAGGCAGCAATAGACCCTTGGAGACATGTCGGCAGAAGGACGATGCATTGAATCTCGACGGTATTTGAGTGTTCCATCGTCATTAGGAGGCCCTGAACGTTACAATTAACTATCATTTTAGCGTCGGATTCGAAAATCTACTCACAGGAGAAGGATCACTTGGTGCCCGAGACAGCAATATCCCCTGGATACAAGTCGGCCGGAGGACGATATATTGAATCCCGACGCAATAATAGTGTTCCATCGTTATTATTAGGCCCTGAACGTTACAATTACTAATCAGTTTTGCGTCGGATTAGAAAATCTAGACTCACAGGAGAACAACCATATATTGCCCGAGGCAGCAATAGACCCTTGGAGACAAGTCGGCTGGAGGACGATGTATTGGATCGCGACGCAATTTGAGTGTTCCATCGTAACTAGGAGGCCCTGAACTTACAATTAACAATCAGTTTTACGTCGGATTAGTAAATCTAGACGCACAGGAGAACGACCATATGGTGCCCGAGGCAGCGTCAGTCCATTGGAGACAAGTCGGCTGGAGGCCTATGTATTGAATCTCGACGCAATTTGAGTGCTCCATCGTCATTAGGATGCGCTGAACTTTACAATTAACAATCAGTTCCGCGTCGGATTCGAAAATCCCGACTCACAGGAGACGAACCACATGGAGCCCGAGGCAGCAATTTCCCCTTGTAGACAAGTCGGGTGGAGGTCGATGTATTGGATCGCGACGCAATTTGAGTGTTCCATCGTAACTAGGAGGCCCTGAACTTACAATTAACAATCAATTTTGCGTCGGATTAGTAAATCTAGACTCACAGGAGAACGACGATATGGTGCCCGAGGCAGCGTCAGACCATTGGAGAGAAGTCGGCTGGAGTGTTCCATCGTCATTAGGATGCGTTGAACGTTAGAATTAAATATCAGTTCCGCGTCGGATTCGAAAATCCCGACTCACAGGAGACGGACCATTTGGTGCCCGAGGCAGCAATATCCCCTTGGAGGTAAGTCGGCTGGTGGCCGATGTATTGAATCTCGACGCAATTTGAGTGTTCCATCGTCATTAGGAGGCCCTGAAGGCTACAATTAACTATCAGTTGTGCGTCGGATTTGAAAATCTAGACTCACAGGAGACGGACCATTTGGTGCCCGAGACAGCAATATCCCGTTATATACAAGTCGGCTGGAGGACGATATATTGAATCTCGATGCAATTTGAGTGTTCCCTCGTCATTAGGAGGCCCTGAACTTACAATTAACAATCAGTTTTGCGTCGGATGAGTAAATCTAGACTCAGAGGAGAACGACCATATGGTGCCCGAGGCTGCAATAGACTCTTGGAGACAAGTTGGCTGGAGGCCGATGTATTGAATCTCGACGCAATTTAATGTTCCATCGTCATTAGGTGGCCCTGAACGTTACAATTAACTATCAGTTTTGCGTCGGGTTCGAAAATCTAGACTCACAGGAGAACGATCATAAGGTGCCCGAGGCAGCAAAAGACCCTTAAAGTCAAGTCGGCAGAAGAACGATGTATTGGATCGCGACGCAATTTGAGTGTTCCATCGTAATTAGAAGGCCCTGAACGTTACAATTAACTATCAGTTTTGCGTCGGATTCAAAAATCTTGACTTACTGGAGGCGGCCCATCAGGTGCGCGAGGCAGCATTATCCCCTTGGAGACCAGTCCGCTGGAGGACGATGTATTGAATCGCGACGCAATTTGTGTGTTCCATCGTCATTAGGAGGCCCTGAACGTTACAATTAACTATCAGTTTGGCGTCGGATTGGAAAATCTAGACTCACAGGAGAACGACCATAAGGTGCTCGAGGCTGCAATGGACCCTTTCTAGACAAGTCGGCTGAAGGACGATGTATTGAATCTCGACGCAATTTGAGTGTTCCATCGTCATTAGGAGGCCCTGAACGTTGCAATTAACTATCAGTTCTGCGTCGGATTCGAAAATCTAGACTCACAGGAGAACGACCATAAGATGCCCGAGGCAGCATTAGACCCTTGGAGACAAGTGGGCTGAAGGACGATGTATTGAATCTCGACGGTATTTGAGTGTTCCATCGTCATTAGGAGGCCCTGAGCGTTACAATTAACTATCATTTTAGCGTCGGATTCGAAAATCTAGACTCACAGGAGAAGGTTCATACGGTGCCCGAGACAGCAATATCCCCTTGGAGACAAGTCGGCTGAAGGCCGATGTACTGAATCTCGACACAATTTGAGTGTTCCATCGTCATTAGGTGGCCCTGAACGTTACAATTAACTATCAGTTTTGCGTCGGGTTCGAAAATAAAGACTCACAGGGGAACGACCATATGGTTCCCGAGACAGCAATATCCCCTTGGAGACAAGTCGGCTGAAGGCCGATGTACTGAATCTCGACACAATTTGAGTGTTCCATCGTCATTATTAGGCCCTGAACGTTGCAATTACTAATCAGTTTTGCGTCGGATTAGAAAATCTAGACTCACAGGAGAACAACCATATATTGCCCGAGGCAGCAATAGACCCTTGGAGACAAGTCGGCTGGAGGACGATGTATTGGATCGCGACGCAATTTGAGTGTTACATCGTAACTAGGAGGCCCTGAACTTACAATTAACAATCAATTTTGCGTCGGATTAGTAAATCTAGACTCACAGGAGAACGACCATATGGTGCCCGAGGCATCGTTAGTCCATTGGAGACAAGTCGGCTGGAGGCCTATGTATTGAATCTCGACGCAATTTGAGTACTCCATCGTCATTAGGATGCGCTGAACTTTACATTTAACAATCAGTTCCGCGTCGGAAACGAAAATCCCGACTCACAGGAGACGAACCACATGGAGCCCGAGGCAGCAATTTCCCCTTGTAGACAAGTCGGCTGGAGGTCGATATATTGACTCTCGACGCAATTTGAGTGTTCCATCGTCATTAGGAGGCGCTGAACGTTACAATTAACTATCATTTTTGCGTCGGGTTCGAAAAGCTAGACTCACAGGAGAACGATCATAAGGTGCCTGAGGCAGCAAAAGACCCTTAAAGTCAGGTCGGCAGAAGAACGATGTATTGGATCGCGACGCAATTTGAGTGTTCCATCGTCATTAGGAGGCGCTGAACGTTGCAATTAACTATCAGTTCTGCGTCGGATTCGAAAATCTAGACTCACAGGAGAACGACCATAAATTGCCCGAGGCAGCAATAGACCCTTGGAGACAAGTCGGCTGGAGGACGATGTATTGGATCGCGACGCAATTTGAGTGTTCCATCGTAACTAGGAGGCCCTGAACTTACAATTAACAATCAATTTTGCGTCGAATTAGTAAATCTAGACTCACAGGAGAACGACCATATGGTGCCCGAGGCAGCGTCAGACCATTGGAGACAAGTCGGCTGGAGTGTTCCATCGTCATTAGGATGCGCTGAACGTTAGAATTAAATATCAGTTCCGCGTCGGATTCGAAAATCCCGACTCACAGGAGACCAACCACATGGAGCCCGAGGCAGCAATATCCCCTTGTAGACAAGACGGTTGGAGGTCGATGTTTTGACTCTCGACGCAATTTGACTGTTCCATCGTCATTAGGAGGCCCTGAACGTTACAATTAACTATCAGTTTCGCGTCGGATTCAAAAATCTAGACTCACAAGAGACGGACCATTTGGTGCCCGAGGCAGCAATATCTCCTTCTAGACAAGTCGGCTGGAGGACGATGTATTGTATCTCGACGCAATTTGAGTCTTCCATCGTCATTAGGTGGCCCTGAACGTTACAATTAACTATCAGTTTTGCGTCGGGTTCGAAAATATAGACTCAGAGGAGAACGATCATAAGGTGCCCGAGGCAGCAATATCCCCTTGGAGACCAGTCCGCTGGAGAACGATGTATTAAATCTCGACGCAATTTGAGTGTTCCATCGTCATTAGGAGGCCATGAAGGCAAAAATTAACTATCAGTTCTGCGTCGGATTCGAAAATCTAGACTCACAGGAGAAGGACCATATGGTGCCCAAGGCAGCAATATCCCCTTGGAGTTAAGTCGGCTGGAGGCCGATGTATTGAATCTCGACGCAATTTGAGTGTTCCATCGTCATTAAGAGGCCCTGAACGTTACAATTAACTATCAGTTTTGCGTCGGGTTCGAAAATCTAGACTCACAAGAGAACGATCATAAGGTGCTCGAGGCAGCAAAAGACCCTTGAAGTCAAGTCGGCAGAAGGACGACGTATTGGATCGCGACGCAATTCGAGTGCTCCATCGCCATTAGAAGGCCCTGAACGTTACAATTAACTATCAGTTTTGTGTTGGATTCGAAAATCTAGACTTATTGGAGACGGACCATAAGGTGCCCGAGGCAGCATTATCCCCTTGGAGACCAGTTCGCTGGAGGACGATGTATTGAATCGCGACGCAATTTGAGTGCTCCATCGTCATTAGGAGGCCCTGAAGGCTACAATTAACTATCAGCTCTCCGTCGGATTCCTGACGGACCATAAGGTGCCCGAGGCAGCATTATCCCCTGGAGACCAGTCCCCTGGAGGACGATAATTGAATCGCGACGCAATTTGAGTGTTCCATCGTCATTAGGAGGCCCTGAACTTACAATTAACAATCAGTTTTGCGTCGGATTAGTAAATCTAGACTCACAGGAGAATGACCATATGGTGCCCGAGGCAGCAATAGACCCTTGGAGACAAGTCGGCTGGAGGCCGATGTATTGAATCTCGACGCAATTTGAATGTTCATCGTCATTAGGTGGCCCTGTTTTGCGTCGGATTAGAAAATCTAGACTCACAGGAGAACGACCATAAGGTGCCCGAGGCAGTAATAGACCCTTGGAGACAAGTCGGCTGGAGGACGATGTATTGGATCGCGACGCAATTTGAGTGTTCCATCGTTACTAGGAGGCCCTGAACTTACAATTAACAATCAGTTTTGCGTCGGATTAGTAAATCTAGACTCACAGGAGAACGACCATATGGTGCCCGAGGCAGCGTCAGACCATTGGAGACAAGTCGGCTGGAAGCCTATGTATTGAATCTCGACGCAATTTGAGTGTTCCATTGTCATTAGGATGCGCTGAACTTTACAATTAACTATCAGTTCCGCGTCGGATTCGAAAATCCCGACTCACAAGAGACGAACCACATGGAGCCCGAGGCAGCAATAGACCCTTGGGGAGAAGTCGGCTGGAGGTCGATGTATTGAATCTCGACGCAATTTGAATGTTCCATGGTCATTAGGTGGCCCTGATCGTTACAAGTCGGGTTCGAAAATCTAGACTCACAGGAGAACGATCATAAGGTGCCCGAGGAAGCAATAGACCCTTGCAGACAAGTCGAATGAAGGAGGATGTATTGAATCTCGACGCAATTTGAATGTTCCATCGTCATTACTTGGCCCTGAACGTTACAATTAACTATCAGGTTTGCGTCGGGTTCGAAAATCTAGACTCACAGGAGAACGATCATAAGGTGCTCGAGGCAGCAAAAGACCCTTGAAGTCAAGTCGGCAGAAGGACGATGTATTGGATCGCGACGCAATTTGAGTGTTCCATCGTCGTTAGGAGGCCCTGAACGTTACAATTAACTATCAGTTTTGTGTCGGATTCGAAAATCTAGACTTACCGGATCCCGACAATGAGGTGCTCGAGGCAGCAATACCCCCTTGGAGACCAGTCCGCTGGAGAACGATGTATTGAATCTCGACGCAATTTGAGTGTTCCATCGTCATTAGGAGGCCCTGAAGGCTACAATTAACTATCAGCTCTCCGTCGGATTCTAGACGGACCATAAGGTGCCCGAGGCAGCATTATCCCCTTGGAGACGAGTCCGCTGGAGGACGATAATTGAATCGCGACGCAATTTGAGTGTTCCATCGTCATTAGGAGGCCCTGAACTTACAATTAACAATCAGTTTTGCGTCGGATTAGTAAATCTAGACTCACAGGAGATTGACCATATGGTGCCCGAGGCAGCATCAGACCATTGGAGACAAGTCGGCTGGTGGCCTATGTATTGAAACTCGACGCAATTTGAGTGTTCCATCGTCATTAGGATGCGCTGAACGTTACAATTAACTATCATTTTAGCGTCGGATTCGAAAATCTACTCACAGGAGAAGGATCATATGGTGCCCGAGTGAGCAATATCCCCTTGGATACAAGTCGGCTGGAGGACGATGTATAGTATCTCGACGCAATTTGAGTGTTCTAACATCATTAGGAGGCGCTGAACGTTACAATTCACTATCATTTTTGCGTCGGATTCGAAAATCTAGACTCACAGGAGAAGGATCAAATGGTGACCGAGACAGCAATATCCCCTTGGAGACAATTCGGCTGAAGGCCGATGTACTGAATCTCGACGCAATTTGAGTGTTCCATCGTCATTAGGTGGCCCTGAACGTTAGAATTAACTATCAGTTTTGCGTCGGGTTCGAAAATCTAGACTCACAACAGAACGACCATATATTGCCCGAGTCAGCAATAGACCCTTGGAGACAAGTCGGCTGGAGGCCGATGTACTCAATCTCGACGCAATTTGAATGTTCATCGTCATTAGGTGGCCCTGAACGTTACAATTAACTATCAGTTTTGCGTCGGGTTCGAAAATCTAGACTCACAAGAGAACGATCATAAGGTGCCCGAGACAGCAAAAGACCCTTGAATTCAAGTCGGCAGAAGGTCGATGTATTGGATCGCGACGCAATTTGAGTGTTCCATCGTCGTTAGGAGGCCCTGAACGTTACAATTAACTATCAGGTTTGTGTCGGATTCGAAAATCTAGACTTACCGGATCCCGACAATAAGGTGATCGAGGCAGCAATATCCCCTTGGAGACCAGTCCGCTGGAGAACGATGTATTAAATCTCGACGCAATTTGAGTGTTCCATCGTCATTAGGAGGCCATGAAGGCTAAAATTAACTATCAGTTCTGCGTCGGATTCGAAAATCTAGACTCACAGGAGAAGGACCATATGGTGCCCAAGGCAGCAATATCCCCTTGGAGTTAAGTCGGCTGGAGGCCGATGTATTGAATCTCGACGCAATTTGAGTGTTCCATCGTCATTAAGAGGCCCTGAACGTTACAATTAACTATCAGTTTTGCGTCGGGTTCGAAAATCTAGACTCACAAGAGAACGATCATAAGGTGCTCGAGGCAGCAAAAGACCCTTGAAGTCAAGTCGGCAGAAGGACGACGTATTGGATCGCGACGCAATTCGAGTGCTCCATCGCCATTAGAAGGCCCTGAACGTTACAATTAACTATCAGTTTTGTGTTGGATTCGAAAATCTAGACTTATTGGAGACGGACCATAAGGTGCCCGAGGCAGCATTATCCCCTTGGAGACCAGTTCGCTGGAGGACGATGTATTGAATCATGACGCAATTTGAGTGCTCCATCGTCATTAGGAGGCCCTGAAGGCTACAATTAACTATCAGCTCTCCGTCGGATTCCTGACGGACCATAAGGTGCCCGAGGCAGCATTATCCCCTGGAGACCAGTCCCCTGGAGGACGATAATTGAATCGCGACGCAATTTGAGTGTTCCATCGTCATTAGGAGGCCCTGAACTTACAATTAACAATCAGTTTTGCGTCGGATTAGTAAATCTAGACCTACAGGAGAATGACCATATGGTGCCCGAGGCAGCAATAGACCCTTGGAGACAAGTCGGCTGGAGGCCGATGTATTGAATCTCGACGCAATTTGAATGTTCATCGTCATTAGGTGGCCCTGTTTTGCGTCGGATTAGAAAATCTAGACTCACAGGAGAACGACCATAAGGTGCCCGAGGCAGTAATAGACCCTTGGAGACAAGTCGGCTGGAGGACGATGTATTGGATCGCGACGCAATTTGAGTGTTCCATCGTTACTAGGAGGCCCTGAACTTACAATTAACAATCAGTTTTGCGTCGGATTAGTAAATCTAGACTCACAGGAGAACGACCATATGGTGCCCGAGGCAGCGTCAGACCATTGGAGACAAGTCGGCTGGAAGCCTATGTATTGAATCTCGACGCAATTTGAGTGTTCCATTGTCATTAGGATGCGCTGAACTTTACAATTAACTATCAGTTCCGCGTCGGATTCGAAAATCCCGACTCACAAGAGACGAACCACATGGAGCCCGAGGCAGCAATAGACCCTTGGGGAGAAGTCGGCTGGAGGTCGATGTATTGAATCTCGACGCAATTTGAATGTTCCATGGTCATTAGGTGGCCCTGATCGTTACAAGTCGGGTTCGAAAATCTAGACTCACAGGAGAACGATCATAAGGTGCCCGAGGAAGCAATAGACCCTTGCAGACAAGTCGAATGAAGGAGGATGTATTGAATCTCGACGCAATTTGAATGTTCCATCGTCATTACTTGGCCCTGAACGTTACAATTAACTATCAGTTTTGCGTCGGATTCGAAAATCTAGACATACTGGAGACGGACCATAAGGTGCCCGAGGCAGCAATATCCCCTTGGAGACCAGTCCGCTGGAGAACGATGTATTGCATTGCGACGCAATTTGAGTGCTCCATCGTCATTAGGAGGCCCTGAACGTTACAATTAACTATCAGTTTTGCGTCGGATTCGAAATTCTAAACTCACAGGAGAACGACCATATGGTGCTCGAGGCAGCAATAGACCTTTGGAGACAAGTCGGCTGGAGGCCGATGTATTGAATCTCGACGCAATTTGAGTGTTCCATCGTCATTAGGTGGCCTTGAACGTTACAATTAACTATCAGGTTTGCGTCGGGTTCGAAATTCTAGACTCTCAGGAGAACGATCATAAGGTGCTCGAAGCAGCAAAAGACCCTTGAAGGAAAGTCGGCAGAAGGACGATGTATTGGATCGCAACGCAATTTGTGTTTTCCATCGTCATAAGAAGGCTCTGAACGTTACATTTAACTATCAGTTTTGCGTCGGATTCGAAAATCAAGACTTACTGGAGACGAGCCATAAGGTGCCCTAGGCAGCAATATCCCCTTGGAGACCAGTCCGCTGGAGGACGATGTATTGAATCGCGACGCAATTTGATTGCTCCATCGTCATTAGGAGGCCCTGAGCGTTACAATTAAAAATCAGTTTTGCGTCGGATTAGAAAATCTACTCACAGGAGAACGACCATATGGTGCCCGAGACAGCAATATCCCCTTGGATACAAGTCGGCTGGAGGACGATATATTGAATCTCGACGCAATTTGAGTGTTCCATCGACATTAGGAGGCCCTGAACGTTACAATTAACAATCAGTTTTGCGTCGGAAACGAAGAACTAGACTCACAGGAGAACGACAATAAGGTGCCCGAGGAAGCAATAGACCCTTGGAGTCAAGTCGGCTGAAGGACGATGTATGGAATCTCGACGCAATTTGAGTGTTCCATCGTCATTAGGAGGACCTGAAAGTTACAATTAACTATCTGTTCTGCGTTCGATTCGAGAATCTAGACTTACTGGAGCCGGACCATAAGTTGCCCGAGGCAGCAATAGACCCTTGGAGACAAGTCGGCTGAAGGACGATATATTGAATCTCGACGCAATTTGAGTGATCCATCGTCATTAGGAGAAGTACGATGTATTGGTTCGCGACGCAATTTGAGTGTTCCTTCGCCATTAGTTGGCCCTGAACGTTACAATTAACTATCAGTTTTGCGTCGGAATCGAAAATCTAGACTCACTGGAGGCGGACCATAAGGTGCCCGAGGCAGCAATATCCCCTTGGAGACCAGTCCGTTGGAGGACGATGTATTGAATCGCGACGCAATTTGAATGCTCCATCGTCATTAGGAGGCCCTGAACGTTACAATTAAAAATCAGTTTTGCGTCGGATTAGAAAAATCTACTCACAGGAGAACGACCATATGGTGCCCGATGAAGCTATAGACCCTTGGAGACAAGTCTGCTGGAGACCGATGTATTGAATCTGGACTCAATTTGAGTGTACCATCGTCATTAGGAGGCCCTGAAAGTTACAATTAACTATCTGTTCTGCGTTCGATTCGAAAATCTAGACTCACAGGAGAACGACCATAAGGAGTCCGAGGCAGCAATAGACGCTTGTAGACATGTCGGCTGGAGGTCGATGTATTGACTCTCGACGCAATTTGAGTGTTCCTTCGTCATTAGGAGGCCCTGAAGGCTACAATTAACTATCAGTTCTGCGTCGGATTCGAAAATCTAAACTCACAGGAGACGGACCATATGGTGCCCGAGGCGCAATATCCCCTTGGAGTTAAGTCGGCTGGAGGCCGATGTATTGAATCTCGACGCAATTTGGGAGTTCCATCGTCATTAGGAGGCCCTGAACGTTACAATTGACCATCATCGGATTCGAAAATCTGCTCACAGGAGAAGGAACATATGGTGCCCGAGACAGCAATATCCCCTTGGATTCAAGTCGCCTGGAGGACGATATATTGAATCTCGACGCAATTTGAGTGTTCCATCGTCATTAGGAGGCCCTGAACTTCCAATTAACAATCAGTTCTGCGTCGGATTAGTACATCTAGACTCACAGGAGAACGACCATATGGTGCCCGAGGCAGCAATAGACCCTCGGAGACAAGTCGGCTGGAGGACGATGTATTGTATCTCGACGCAATTTGAGTGTTCTAACGTCATTAGGAGGCGCTGAACGTTACAATTCACTATCATTTTTGCGTCGGATTCGAAAATGTAGACTCACAGGAGAACGATCATAAGGTGCCCGAGGCAGCAATATCCCCTTGGACACCAGTCCGCTGGAGGACGATGTATTGAATCGCGACGCAATTTGAGTGTTCCATCGTCATTAATAGGCCCTGAACTTACAATTAACAATCAGTTTTGCGTCGGATTAGTAAATCTAGACTCACAAGAGAACGACCATATGGTGCCCGAGGCAGCAATAGACCCTCGGAGACAATTCGGCTGGAGGCCGATGTATTGAATCTCGACGCAATTTGAATGTTCATCGTCATTAGGTGGCCCTGAACGTTACAATTAACTATCAGTTTTGCGTCGGGTTCGAAAATCTAGACTCACAAGAGAACGATCATAAGGTGCCCGAGGCAGCAAAAGACCCTTGAAGTCAAGTCGGCAGAAGGACGATGTATTGTATCGCGACGCAATTCGAGTGTTCCATCGTCATTAGATGGCCCTGAACGTTACAATTAACTATCAGTTTTGCGTTGGATTCGAAAATCTAGACTTATTGGAGACGGACCAAGAGGTCCCCTTGGAGACCAGTCCGCTGGAGGACGATGTATTGAATCGCGACGCAATTTGTGTGCTCCATCGTCATTAGGAGGCCCTGAAGGCTACAATTAACTATCAGCTCTCCGTCGGATTCTAGACGGACCATAAGGTGCCCGAGGCTGCATTATCTCCTTGGAGACCAGTCCGCGGAGGACGATTATTGAATCGCGACGCAATTTGAATGTTCCATCGTCATTAGAAGGCCCTGAACGTTACAATTAACTATCAGTTTTGCGTCGGATTAGAAAATCTAGACTCACAGGAGAAAGACCATATATTGCCCGAGGCAGCAATAGACCCTTGGAGACAAGTCGGCTGGAGGACGATGTATTGGATCGCGACGCAATTTGAGTGTTCCATCGTAACTAGGAGGCCCTGAACTTACAATTAACAATCAGTTTTGCGTCGGATTAGTAAATCTAGATTCACAGGAGGTTGACCATATGGTGCCCGAGGCAGCATCAGCCCATTGGAGACAAGTCGGCTGGAGGCCTATGTATCGAAACTCGACGCAATTTGAGTGTTCCATCGTCATTAGGATGCGCTGTACGTTACAATTAACTATCAGTTGTGCGTCGGATTCGAAAATCTACTCACAGGAGAAGGATCATATGGTGCCCGAGTCAGCAATATCCCTTTGGATACAAGTTGGCTGGAGGACGATATATTGAATCTCGAATCAATTTGAGTGTTCCATCGTCATTAGGAGGCCCTGAAGGCTACAATTAACTATCAGTTGTGCGTCGGATTTGAAAATCTAGACTCACAGGAGAGGGATCATATGGTGCCCGAGACAGCAATATACCCTGGATACAAGTCGGCCGGAGGACGATATATTCAATCTCGATGCAATTTGAGTGTTCCATCGTCATTATTAGGGCCTGAACGTTACAATTAATAATCAGTTTTTCGTCGGATTAGAAAATCTAGACTCACAGGAGAACGACCATTAATTGCCCGAGGCAGCAATAGACCCTTGGAGACAAGTCGGCTGGAGGACGATGTATTGGATCGCGACGCAATTTGAGTGTTCCATCGTAAACAGGAGGCCCTGAACTTACAATTAACAATCAGTTCTGCGTCGGATTCGAAAATCCGGACTCACAGGAGACCAACCACATGGAGCCCGAGGCAGCAGTATCCCCTTGTAGACAAGTCGGCTGGAGGTCGATGTATTCACAATCGACGCAATTTGAGTGTTCCATCGTCATTAGGAGGCACTGAACGTTACAATTAACTATCAGTTTGGCGTCGGATTCGAAAATCTACTCACAGGAGAAGGATCACATGGTGCCCGAGACAGACTTGGATACAAGTCGGCTGGAGGATGATATATTGAATCTCGACGCAATTTGAGTGTTCCATCGTCATTAGGAGGCCCTGAACTTACAACTGACAATCAGTTTTGCGTTGGATTAGCAAATCTCTCACGAGAACGACCATATGGTGCCCGAGGCAGCAATAGATCCTTGGAGACAAGTCTTCTGGAGGACGATGTATTGGATCGCGACGCAATTTGAGTGTTCCATCGTAACTAGGAGGCCCTGTACTTACAATTAACAATCAGTTTTGCGTCGGATTAGTAAATCTAGACTCACAGGAGAACGACCATATGGTGCCCGAGGCAGCGTCAGACCATTGGAGACAAGTCGGCTGGAGGCCTATGTATTGAATCTCGACGCAATTTGAGTGTTCCATCGTCATTAGGATGCGCTGAACTTTACAATTAACTATCAGTTCCGCGTCGGATTCTAAAATTACGACTCACAGGAGACGTACCACATGGAGCCCGAGGCAGCAATATCCCCTTGTAGACAAGACGGTTGGAGGTCGATGTATTGACTCTCGACGCAATTTGAGTGTTCCATCGTCATTAGGAGGCCCTGAAGGCTACAATTAACTATCAGTTGTGCGTCGGATTTGAAAATCTAGACTCACAGGAGAGGGATCATATGGTGCCCGAGACAGCAATATACCCTGGATACAAGTCGGCCGGAGGACGATATATTCAATCTCGATGCAATTTGAGTGTTCCATCGTCATTATTAGGGCCTGAACGTTACAATTAATAATCAGTTTTTCGTCGGATTAGAAAATCTAGACTCACAGGAGAACGACCATTAATTGCCCGAGGCAGCAATAGACCCTTGGAGACAAGTCGGCTGGAGGACGATGTATTGGATCGCGACGCAATTTGAGTGTTCCATCGTAAACAGGAGGCCCTGAACTTACAATTAACAATCAGTTCTGCGTCGGATTCGAAAATCCGGACTCACAGGAGACCAACCACATGGAGCCCGAGGCAGCAGTATCCCCTTGTAGACAAGACGGTTGGAGGTCGATGTATTGACTCTCGACGCAATTTGATTCTTCCATCGTCATTAGGTGGCCCTGAACGTTACAATTAACTATCAGTTTCGCGTCGGATTCAAAAATCTAGACTCACAGGAGACGAACCATTTGTTGCCCGAGGCAGCAATATCTCCTTCTAGACAAGTCGGCTGGAGGACGATGTATTGTATCTCGACGCAATTTGAGTATTCCATCGTCATTAGGTGGCCCTGAACGTTACAATTAACTATCATTTTTGCGTCGGATTCGAAAATCTAGACTCACAGAAGGTTCATATGGTGCCCGAGACAGCAATATCCCCTTGGAGACAAGTCGACTGAAGGCCGATGTACTGAATCTCGACACAATTTGAGTGTTCCATCGTCATTAGGTGGCCCTGAACGTTACAATTAACTATCAGGTTTGCGTCGGATTCGAAAATCTAGACATACTGGAGACGGACCATAAGGTGCCCGAGGCAGCAATATCCCCTTGGAGACCAGTCCGCTGGAGAACGATGTATTGCATTGCGACGCAATTTGAGTGCTCCATCGTCATTAGGAGGCCCTGAACGTTACAATTAACTATCAGTTTTGCGTCGGATTCGAAATTCTAAACTCACAGGAGAACGACCATATGGTGCTCGAGGCAGCAATAGACCTTTGGAGACAAGTCGGCTGGAGGCCGATGTATTGAATCTCGACGCAATTTGAGTGTTCCATCGTCATTAGGTGGCCTTGAACGTTACAATTAACTATCAGGTTTGCGTCGGGTTCGAAATTCTAGACTCTCAGGAGAACGATCATAAGGTGCTCGAAGCAGCAAAAGACCCTTGAAGGAAAGTCGGCAGAAGGACGATGTACTGGATCGCAACGCAATTTGTGTTTTCCATCGTCATAAGAAGGCTCTGAACGTTACATTTAACTATCAGTTTTGCGTCGGATTCGAAAATCAAGACTTACTGGAGACGAGCCATAAGGTGCCCGAGGCAGCAATATCCCCTTGGAGACCAGTCCGCTGGAGGACGATGTATTGAATCGCGACGCAATTTGATTGCTCCATCGTCATTAGGAGGCCCTGAGCGTTACAATTAAAAATCAGTTTTGCGTCGGATTAGAAAATCTACTCACAGGAGAACGACCATATGGTGCCCGAGACAGCAATATCCCCTTGGATACAAGTCGGCTGGAGGACGATATATTGAATCTCGACGCAATTTGAGTGTTCCATCGACATTAGGAGGCCCTGAACGTTACAATTAACAATCAGTTTTGCGTCGGAATCGAAGAACTAGACTCACAGGAGAACGACAATAAGGTGCCCGAGGAAGCAATAGACCCTTGGAGTCAAGTCGGCTGAAGGACGATGTATGGAATCTCGACGCAATTTGAGTGTTCCATCGTCATTAGGAGGACCTGAAAGTTACAATTAACTATCTGTTCTGCGTTCGATTCGAGAATCTAGACTTACTGGAGCCGGACCATAAGTTGCCCGAGGCAGCAATAGACCCTTGGAGACAAGTCGGCTGAAGGACGATATATTGAATCTCGACGCAATTTGAGTGATCCATCGTCATTAGGAGAAGTACGATGTATTGGATCGCGACGCAATTTGAGTGTTCCTTCGCCATTAGTTGGCCCTGAACGTTACAATTAACTATCAGTTTTGCGTCGGAATCGAAAATCTAGACTCACTGGAGGCGGACCATAAGGTGCCCGAGGCAGCAATATCCCCTTGGAGACCAGTCCGCTGGAGGACGATGTATTGAATCGCGACGCAATTTGAATGCTCCATCGTCATTAGGAGGCCCTGAACGTTACAATTAAAAATCAGTTTTGCGTCGGATTAGAAAAATCTACTCACAGGAGAACGACCATATGGTGCCCGATGAAGCTATAGACCCTTGGAGACAAGTCTGCTGGAGACCGATGTATTGAATCTCGACTCAATTTGAGTGTACCATCGTCATTAGGAGGCCCTGAAAGTTACAATTATCTATCTGTTCTGCGTTCGATTCGAAAATCTAGACTCACAGGAGAACGACCATAAGGAGCCCGAGGCAGCAATAGACGCTTGTAGACATGTCGGCTGGAGGTCGATGTATTGACTCTCGACGCAATTTGAGTGTTCCTTCGTCATTAGGAGGCCCTGAAGGCTACAATTAACTATCAGTTCCGCGTCGGATTCGAAAATTACGACTCACAGAAGACGTACCACATGGAGCCCGAGGCAGCAATATCCCCTTGTAGACAAGACGGTTGGAGGTCGATGTATTGACTCTCGACGCAATTTGAGTGTTCCATCGTCATTAGGAGGTCCTGAAGGCTAGAATTAACTATCAGTTGTGCGTCGGATTTGAAAATCTAGACTCACAGGAGAGGGATCATATGGTGCCCGAGACAGCAATATACCCTGGATACAAGTCGGCCGGAGGACGATATATTCAATCTCGATGCAATTTGAGTGTTCCATCGTCATTATTAGGGCCTGAACGTTACAATTAATAATCAGTTTTTCGTCGGATTAGAAAATCTAGACTCACAGGAGAACGACCATTAATTGCCCGAGGCAGCAATAGACCCTTGGAGACAAGTCGGCTGGAGGACGATGTATTGGATCGCGACGCAATTTGAGTGTTCCATCGTAAACAGGAGGCCCTGAACTTACAATTAACAATCAGTTCTGCGTCGGATTCGAAAATCCGGACTCACAGGAGACCAACCACATGGAGCCCGAGGCAGCAGTATCCCCTTGTAGACAAGACGGTTGGAGGTCGATGTATTGACTCTCGACGCAATTTGATTCTTCCATCGTCATTAGGTGGCCCTGAACGTTACAATTAACTATCAGTTTCGCGTCGGATTCAAAAATCTAGACTCACAGGAGACGAACCATTTGTTGCCCGAGGCAGCAATATCTCCTTCTAGACAAGTCGGCTGGAGGACGATGTATTGTATCTCGACGCAATTTGAGTATTCCATCGTCATTAGGTGGCCCTGAACGTTACAATTAACTATCATTTTTGCGTCGGATTCGAAAATCTAGACTCACAGAAGGTTCATATGGTGCCCGAGACAGCAATATCCCCTTGGAGACAAGTCGGCTGAAGGCCGATGTACTGAATCTCGACACAATTTGAGTGTTCCATCGTCATTAGGTGGCCCTGAACGTTACAATTAACTATCAGGTTTGCGTCGGATTAGAAAATCTAGACTCACAGGAGATCGACCATAAGGTGCCCGAGGCTGCAATAGACCCTTGGAGACAAGTCGGCTGGAGGACGATGTATTGAATCTCGACTCAATTTGAGTGTACCATCGTCATTAGGAGGCCCTGAAAGTTACAATTAACTATCTGTTCTGCGTTCGATTCGAAAATCTAGACTCACAGGAGAACGAGCATAAGGTGCCCGTGGCTGCAATAGACCCTTGGTGACAAGTCGGCTGGAGGACGATGTACTGAATCTCGACTCAATTCGAGTGTACCATCGTCATTAGGAGGCCCTGAAAGTTACAATTAACTATCTGTTCTGCGTTGGATTCGAAAATCTAGACTCACAGGAGAACGACCATAAGGTGCCCGAGGAAGCAATAGACCCTTGGAGACAAGTCGGCTGAAGGACGATGTATTGAATCTCGACGCAATTTGAATGTTCCATCGTCATTAGGTGGCCCTGAAAGTTACAATTAACTATCTGTTCTGCGTTCGATTCGAAAATCTAGACTTACTGGAGACGGACCATAATGTGCCCGAGGCAGCAATAGACCCTTGGAGACAAGTCGGCTGAAGGAAGATATATTGAATCTCGACGCAATTTGAGTGATCCATCGTCATTAGGAGGACCTGAACGTTACAATTAACTATCAGTTTTGCGTCGGAATCGAAAATCTAGACTCACTGGAGACGGACCATAAGGTGCCCGAGGCAGCAATATCCCCTTGGAGACCAGTCCGCTGGAGGACGATGTATTGAATCGCGACGCAATTTGAATGCTCCATCGTCATTAGGAGGCCCTGAACGTTACAATTAAAAATCAGTTTTGCGTCGGATTAGAAAATCTACTCACAGGAGAACGACCATATGGTGCCCGATGAAGCTATAGACCCTTGGAGACAAGTCAGCTGGAGGCCGATGTATTGAATCTCGACTCAATTTGAGTGTACCATCGTCATTAGGAGGCCCTGAAAGTTACAATTAAACTATCTGTTCTGCGTTCGATTCGAAAATCTAGACTCACAGGAGAACGACCATAAGGTGCCCGAGGAAGCAATAGACCCTTGGAGACAAGTCGGCTGTTGGAGGATGTATTGAATCTCGACGCAATTTGAATGTTCCATCGTCATTATGAGGCCCTGAACGTTACAATTAACTATAAGTTTAGCGTCGGTATCGAAAATCTACTCTCAGGAGAAGGATCATATGGTGCCCGAGACAGCAATATCCCCTTGGATACAAGTCGGCTGGAGGACGATATATTGAATCTCGACGCAATTTGAGAGTTCCATCGACATTAGGAGGCCCTGAACGTTACAATTAACAATCAGTTTTGCGTCGGAATCGAAGAACTAGACTCACAGGAGAACGACCATAAGGTACCCGAGGAAGCAATAGACCCTTGGAGACAAGTCGGCTGAAGGACGATGTATTGAATCTCGACGCAATTTGAGTGTTCCATCGTCATTAGGATGCGCTGAACTTTACTATTAACTATCAGTTCCGCGTCGGATTTGAAAATCCCGACTCACAAGAGACGAACCACATGGAGCCCGAGGCAGCAATATCCCCTTGTAGACAAGTCGGCTGGAGGTCGATGTATTGTCTCTCGACGCAATTTGAGTGTTCCATCGTCATTAGGAGGCGCTGAACGTTACAATTAACTATCATTTTTGCGTCGGATTCGAAAATCTAGACTCACAGGAGACGGACCATATGATGCCCGAGGCAGCAATATCCCCTTGGTGTTAAGTCGGCTGGAGGCCGATGTATTGAATCTCGACGCAATTTGAGTGTTCCATCGTCATTAGGAGGCCCTGAACGTTACAATTAACTATGAGTTTTGCGTCGGGTTTGAAAATCTAGACTCACAGGAGAACGATCATAAGGTGCCCGAGGCAGCAAAAGACCCTTGGTGACAAGTCGGCTGGAGGACGATGTATTGAATCTCGACTCAATTCGAGTGTACCATCGTCATTAGAAGGCCCTGAAAGTTACAATTAACTATCTGTTCTGCGTTCGATTCGAAAATCTAGACTCACAGGAGAACGAGCATAAGGTGCCCGTGGCAGCAATAGACCCTTGGTGACAAGTCGGCTGGAGGACGATGTATTGAATCTCGACTCAATTCGAGTGTACCATCGTCATTAGGAGGCCCTGAAAGTTACAATTAACTATCTGTTCGGCGTTGGATTCGAAAATCTAGACTCACAGGAGAACGACCATAAGGTGCCCGAGGAAGCAAGAGACCCTTGGAGACAAGTCGGCTGAAGGACGATGTATTGAATCTCGACGCAATTTGAATGTTCCATCGTCATTAGGTGGCGATGAAAGTTACAATTAACTATCTGTTCTGCGTTCGATTCGAAAATCTAGACTTACTGGAAACGGACCATAAGGTGCCCGAGGCAGCAATAGACCCTTGGAGACAAGTCGGCTGAAGGAAGATATATTGAATCTCGACGCAATTTGAGTGATCCATCGTCATTAGGAGGACCTGAACGTTACAATTAACTATCAGCTTTGCGTCGGAATCGAAAATCTAGACTCACTGGAGACGGACCATAAGGTGCCCGAGGCAGCAATATCCCCTTGGAGACCAGTCCGCTGGAGGACGATGTATTGAATCGCGACGCAATTTGAATGCTCCATCGTCATTAGGAGGCCCTGAACGTTACAATTAAAAATCAGTTTTGCGTCGGATTAGAAAATCTACTCACAGGAGAACGACCATATGGTGCCCGATGAAGCTATAGACCCTTGGAGACAAGTCTGCTGGAGGCCGATGTATTGAATCTCGACTCAATTTGAGTGTACCATCGTCATTAGAAGGCCCTGAAAGTTACAATTAAACTATCTGTTCTGCGTTCGATTCGAAAATCTAGACTCACAGGAGAACGACCATAAGGTGCCCGAGGAAGCAATAGACCCTTGGAGACAAGTCGGCTGTTGGAGGATGTATTGAATCTCGACGCAATTTGAATGTTCCATCGTCATTATGAGGCCCTGAACGTTACAATTAACTATAAGTTTAGCGTCGGATTCGAAAATCTACTCTCAGGAGAAGGATCATATGGTGCCCGAGACAGCAATATCCCCTTGGATACAAGTCGGCTGGAGAACGATATATTGAGTCTCGACGCAATTTGAGTGTTCCATCGACATTAGGAGGCCCTGAACGTTACAATTAATAATCAGTTTTGCGTCGGAATCGAAGAAATAGACTCACAGGAGAACGACAATAAGGTGCACGAGGAAGCAATAGACCCATGGAGACAAGTTGGCTGAAGGACGATATATTGAATCTCGACGCAATTTGAGTGATCCATCGTCATTAGGAGGACCTGAACGTTACATTTAACTATCAGTTTTGCGTCGGATTCGAAAATCTACACTTACCGGAGACGAGCCATAAGGTGCCCGAGGCAGCAATATCCCTTTGGAGTCCAGTCCGCTGGAGGACGCTGTATTGTATCGCGACACAATTTGAGTACTCCATCGTCTTTAGGAGGCCCTGAACGTTGCAATTAACTCTCAGTTTTCCGTCGGATTCCAAAATCTAGTCTTACTGGAGACGGACCATAAGGTGCATATATCCCCTTGGAGACCGGTCAGTTGGAGGACGATGTATTGAATCGCGACGCAATTTGAGTACTCCATCGTCATTAGGAGGCCCTGAACGTTACAATTAACTATCAGTTTCGCGTCGGATTCGAAAATCCCTACTCACAGACGTCGAACCACATGGATCCAGAGGCAGCAATATCCCCTTGTAGACAAGTCGGCTGGAGGTCGATGTATTACCTCTCGACGCAATTTGAGTAATCCATCGTCATTAGGAGGTCCTGAACGTTACAATTAACTATCAGTTTTGCGTCGGATTCGAAAATCTAGACTTACTGGATACGGACCATAAGGTGCCCGAGGCAGCAATATACCCTTGGAGACAAGTCGGCTGAAGGAAGATGTTTTGGATCTCGTCGCAATTTTAGTGTTCATCGTCATTAGGAGGCCCTGAACGTTTCAATTAATTATCTGTTTAGCGTCGGATTCGAAAATCTACTCTCAGGAGAAGGATCATATGGTGCCCGAGACAGCAATATCCCCTTGGAAACAAGTCGGCTGGAGGACGATATATTGAATCTCGACGCAATTTGAGTGATCCATCGTCATTAGGAGGACCTGAACGTTACAATTAACTATCAGTTTTGCGTCGGATTCGAAAATCTAGACTTACTGGAGACGGACCATAAGGTGCCCGAGGCAGCAATATCCCCTTGGAGTCCAGTCCGCTGGAGGACGATGTATTGAATCGCGACGCAATTTGAGTACTCCATCGTCTTTAGGAGGCCCTGAACGTTACAATTAACTATCAGTATTCCGTCGGATTCGAAAATCTAGACTTACTGGATACGGACCATAAGGTGTCCGAGGCAGCAATATCCCCTTGGAGACCAGTCCGCTGGAGGACGATGTATTGAATCTCGATTCAATTTGAGTGTACCATCGTCATTAGAAGGCCCTGAAAGTTACAATTAACTATCTGTTCTGCGTTCGATTCGAAAATCTAGACTCACAGGAGAACGACCATGAGGTGCCCGAGGAAGCAGTAGACCCTTGAAGACAAGTCGGCTGAAGGACGATATATTGAATCTCGACGCAATTTGAGTGATCCATCGTCATTAGGAGGACCTGAACGTTACAATTAACTATCAGTTTTGCGTCGGATTCGAAAATCTACTCTCAGGAGAAGGATCATATGGTGCCCGAGACAGCAATATCCCCTTGGAAACAAGTCGGCTGGAGGACGATATATAGAATCTCGACGCAATTTGAGTGATCCATCGTCATTAGGAGGACCTGAACGTTACAATTAACTATCAGTTTTGCGTCGGAATCGAAAATCTAGACTCACTGGAGACGGACCATAAGGTGCCCGAGGCAGCAATATCCCCTTGGAGACCAGTCCGCTGGAGGACGATGTATTGAATCGCGACGCAATTTGAATGCTCCATCGTCATTAGGAGGCCCTGAACGTTACAATTAAAAATCAGTTTTGAGTCGGATTAGAAAATCTACTCACAGGAGAACGCCCATATGGTGCCCGATGCAGCTATAGACTTTTGGAGACAAGTCTGCTGGAGGCCGATGTATTGAATCTCGACTCAATTTGAGTGTACCATCGTCATTAGGAGGCCCTGAAAGTTACAATTAACTATCTGTTCTGCGTTCGATTCGAAAATCTAGACTCACAGGAGAACGACCATAAGGTGTCCGAGGAAGCAATAGACCCTTGGAGACAAGTCGGCTGTAGGACGATGTATTGAATCTCGACGCAGTTTGAGTGTTCCGTCGTCATTAGGAGGCCCTGAACGTTACAATTAACTATCAGTTTATCGTCGGATTCGAAAATCTACTCTAAGGAGAAGGATCATATGGTGCCCGAGACTGCAATATCCCCTTGAATGTTCCATTTTCATTAGATGGCCCTGAACGTTACAATTAACTATCAGTTTTGCGTCGGGTTCGAAAATCTAGACTCACAGGAGAACGATCATAAGGTGCCCGAGGCAACAATAGACCCTTGGAGACAAGTCGGCTGAAGGACGATGTATTGAATCTCGACGCAATTTGAGTGTTCCATCGTCATTAGGAGGACCTGAAGGTTACAATTAACTATCTGTTCTGCGTTCGATTCGAAAATCTAGACTTACTGGAGACGGACCATAAGGTGCCCGAGGCAGCAATAGACCATTGGAGACAAGTCGGCTGAAGGACGATATATTGAATCTCGACGCAATTTGAGTGATCCATCGTCATTAGGAGGACCTGAACGTTACAATTAACTATCAGTTTTGCGTCGGATTCGAAAATCTACTCTCAGGAGAAGGATCATATGGTGCCCGAGACAGCAATATCCCCTTGGAAACAAGTCGGCTGGAGGACGATATATTGAATCTCGACGCAATTTGAGTGTTCCATTGTAACTAGGAGGCGCTCAACGTTAAATAAACTATCAGTTATACGTCGGATTAGTTAATCTAGACTCACAGGTGACGGACCACAAGGTGCCCGAGGCAGCAATATCCCCTTGGAGTCCAGTCCGATGGAGGACGATGTATTGAATCTCGAGGCAATTTGGGTGTTCCATCGTCATTAGGAGGCCCTGAACGCTACAATTAACTATCAGTTTTGCGTCGGATTAGAAAATCTAGTCTCACAGGAGAACGACCTTGAGGTGCCCGAGGAAGCAATAGACCCTTGGAGACAAGTCGGCTGAAGGACGATGTATTGAATCTCGACGCAATTTGAGTGTTCCATCGTCATTAGGAGGACCTGAAGGTTACAATTAACTATCTGTTCTGCGTTCGATTCGAAAATCTAGACTTACTGGAGACGAACCATAAGGTGCCCGAGGCAGCAATAGACCATTGGAGACAAGTCGGCTGAAGGACGATATATTGAATCTCGACGCAATTTGAGTGATCCATCGTCATTAGGAGGACCTGAACGTTACAATTAACTATCAGTTTTGCGTCGGATTCGAAAATCTACTCTCAGGAGAAGGATCATATGGTGCCCGAGACAGCAATATCCCCTTGGAAACAAGTCGGCTGGAGGACGATATATTGAATCTCGACGCAATTTGAGTGTTCCATTGTAACTAGGAGGCGCTCAACGTTAATTAAACTATCAGTTATACGTCGGATTAGTAAATCTAGACTCACAGGTGACGGACCACAAGGTGCCCGAGGCAGCAATATCCCCTTGGAGTCCAGTCCGATGGAGGACGATGTATTGAATCTCGAGGCAATTTGAGTGTTCCATCGTCATTAGGAGGCCCTGAACGCTACAATTAACTATCAGTTTTGCGTCGGATTAGAAAATCTAGACTCACAGGAGAACGACCATGAGGTGCCCGAGGAAGCAATAGACCCTTGGAGACAAGTCGGCTGAAGGACGATGTATTGAATCTCGACGCAATTTGAGTGTTCCATCGTCATTAGGAGGACCTGAAGGTTACAATTAACTATCTGTTCTGCGTTCGATTCGAAAATCTAGACTTACTGGAGACGGACCATAAGGTGCCCGAGGCAGCAATTGACCATTGGAGACAAGTCGGCTGAAGGACGATATATTGAATCTCGACGCAATTTGAGTGATCCATCGTCATTAGGAGGACCTGAACGTTACAATTAACTATCAGTTTTGCGTCGGACTCGAAAATCTACTCTCAGGAGAAGGATCATATGGTGCCCGAGACAGCAATATCCCCTTGGAAACAAGTCGGCTGGAGGACGATATATTGAATCTCGACGCAATTTGAGTGATCCATCGTCATTAGGAGGACCTGAACGTTACAATTAACTATCAGTTTTGCGTCGGAATCGAAAATCTAGACTCACTGGAGACGGACCATAAGGTACCCGAGGCAGCAATATCCCCTTGGAGCCCAGTCCGCTGGAGGACGATGTATTGAATCGCAACGCAATTTGAATGCTCCATCGTCATTAGGAGGCCCTGAACGTTACAATTAAAAATCAGTTTTGAGTCGGATTAGAAAATCTACTCACAGGAGAACGCCCATATGGTGCCCGATGCAGCTATAGACTTTTGGAGACAAGTCTGCTGGAGGCCGATGTATTGAATCTCGACTCAATTTGAGTGTACCATCGTCATTAGGAGGCCCTGAAAGTTACAATTAACTATCTGTTCTGCGTTCGATTCGAAAATCTAGACTCACAGGAGAACGACCATAAGGTGTCCGAGGAAGCAATAGACCCTTGGAGACAAGTCGGCTGAAGGACGATGTATTGGATCTCGTCGCAATTTGAGTGTTGAAAGTTACAATTAACTATCTGTTCTGCGTTGGAGTTGAAAATCTAGACTCACAGGAGAACGACCATAAGGTGTCCGAGGAAGCAATAGACCCTTGGAGACAAATCGGCTGAAGGACGATGTATTGAATCTCGACGCAATTTGAATGTTCCATGGTCATTAGATGGCCCTGAACGTTACAGTTAACTATCAGTTTTGCGTCGGGCTCGAAAATCTAGACTCACAGGAGAACGATCATAAGGTGCCCGAGGAAGCAATAGACCCTTGGAGACAATTCGGCTGAAGGACGATGTATTAAATCTCGACGCAATTTGAGTGTTCCATCGTCATTAGGAGGTCCTGAACGTTACAATTAACTATCAGTTTATCGTCGGATTCGAAAATCTACTCTCAGGAGTAGGATCATATGGTGCCCGAGACAGCAATATCCACTTGGATACAAGTCGGCTGGAGGACGATGTATAGGATCGCGACGCATTTTGAGTGTTCCATCGTAACTAGGAGGCGCTCAACGTTACGCGTCGGATTAGTAAATCTAGACTCACAGGAGACGGATCACATGGTGCCCGAGGCAGCAGTAGACCCTTGGAGACAAGTCGGCTGGAGGCCGATGTATTGATTCTCGACGCAATTTGAATGTTCCATGGTCATTAGATGGCCCTGAACGTTAGTTAACTATCAGTTTTGCGTCGGGCTCGAAAATCTAGACTCACAGGAGAACGATCATAAGGTGCCCGAGGAAGCAATAGACCCTTGGAGACAATTCGGCTGAAGGACGATGTATTAAATCTCGACGCAATTTGAGTGTTCCATCGTCATTAGGAGGCCCTGAACGTTACAATTAACAATCAGTTTTGCGTCGGATTAGGAAATCTAGATTCACAGGAGTACGACCATAAAGTGCCCGAGGCTGCAATATCCCCTTGGAGACCAGTCCGTTGGAGGACGATGTATTGAATCGCGACGCAATTTGAGTGCTCCTTCGTCATTAGGAGGAACTGAACGTTACAATTAACTATCAGTTTAGCGTCGGATTCGAAAATCTACTCTCAGGAGAAGGATCATATGGTGGACGAGACAGCAATATCCCCTTGGAAACAAGTCGGCTGGAGGACGATGTATTGAATCGCGACGCTATTTGAATGCTCCATCGTCATTAGGAGGCCCTGAAGGTTACAATTAACTATCAGTTTATCGTCGGATTGGAAAATCTACTCTAAGGAGAAGGATCATATGGTGCCCGAGACTGCAATATCCCCTTGAATGTTCCATTTTCATTAGATGGCCCTGAACGTTACAATTAACTATCAGTTTTGCGTCGGGTTCGAAAATCTAGACTCACAGGAGAACGATCATAAGGTGCCCGAGGCAACAATAGACCCTTGGAGACAAGTCGGCTGAAGGACGATGTATTGAATCTCGACGCAATTTGAGTGTTCCATCGTCATTAGGAGGACCTGAACGTTACAATTAACTATCAGTTTATCGTCGGATTCGAAAATCTACTCTAAGGAGAAGGATCATATGGTGCCCGAGACTGCAATATCCCCTTGAGTGTTCCATTTTCATTAGATGGCCCTGAACGTTACAATTAACTATCAGTTTTGCGTCGGGTTCGAAAATCTAGACACACAGGAGAACGATCATAAGGTGCCCGAGGCAACAATAGACCCTTGGAGACAAGTCGGCTGAAGGACGATGTATTGAATCTCGACGCAATTTGAGTGTTCCATCGTCATTAGGAGGACCTGAAGGTTACAATTAACCATCTGTTCTGCGTTCGATTCGAAAATCTAGACTTACTGGAGACGGACCATAAGGTGCCCGAGGCAGCAATAGACCATTGGAGACAAGTCGGCTGAAGGACGATATATTGAATCTCGACGCAATTTGAGTGATCCATCGTCATTAGGAGGACCTGAACGTTACAATTAACTATCAGTTTTGCGTCGGATTCGAAAATCTACTCTCAGGAGAAGGATCATATGGTGCCCGAGACAGCAATATCCCCTTGGAAACAAGTCGGCTGGAGGACGATATATTGAATCTCGACGCAATTTGAGTGTTCCATTGTAACTAGGAGGCGCTCAACGTTAAATAAACTATCAGTTATACGTCGGATTAGTAAATCTAGACTCATAGGTGACGGACCACAAGGTGCCCGAGGCAGCAATATCCCCTTGGAGTCCAGTCCGATGGAGGACGATGTATTGAATCTCGAGGCAATTTGAGTGTTCCATCGTCATTAGGAGGCCCTGAACGCTACAATTAACTATCAGTTTTGCGTCGGATTAGAAAATCTAGTCTCACAGGAGAACGACCTTGAGGTGCCCGAGGAAGCAATAGACCCTTGGAGACAAGTCGGCTGAAGGACGATGTATTGATTCTCGACGCAATTTGAGTGTTCCATCGTCATTAGGAGGACCTGAAGGTTACAATTAACTATCTGTTCTGCGTTCGATTCGAAAATCTAGACTTACTGGAGACGGACCATAAGGTGCCCGAGGCAGCAATTGACCATTGGAGACAAGTCGGCTGAAGGACGATATATTGAATCTCGACGCAATTTGAGTGATCCATCGTCATTAGGAGGACCTGAACGTTACAATTAACTATCAGTTTTGCGTCGGATTCGAAAATCTACTCTCAGGAGAAGGATCATATGGTGCCCGAGACAGCAATATCCCCTTGGAAACAAGTCGGCTGGAGGACGATATATTGAATCTCGACGCAATTTGAGTGTTCCATTGTAACTAGGAGGCGCTCAACGTTAATTAAACTATCAGTTATACGTCGGATTAGTAAATCTAGACTCACAGGTGACGGACCACAAGGTGCCCGAGGCAGCAATATCCCCTTGGAGTCCAGTCCGATGGAGGACGATGTATTGAATCTCGAGGCAATTTGAGTGTTCCATCGTCATTAGGAGGCCCTGAACGCTACAATTAACTATCAGTTTTGCGTCGGATTAGAAAATCTAGACTCACAGGAGAACGACCATGAGGTGCCCGAGGAAGCAATAGACCCTTGGAGACAAGTCGGCTGAAGGACGATGTATTGAATCTCGACGCAATTTGAGTGTTCCATCGTCATTAGGAGGACCTGAAGGTTACAATTAACTATCTGTTCTGCGTTCGATTCGAAAATCTAGACTTACTGGAGACGGACCATAAGGTGCCCGAGGCAGCAATTGACCATTGGAGACAAGTCGGCTGAAGGACGATATATTGAATCTCGACGCAATTTGAGTGATCCATCGTCATTAGGAGGACCTGAACGTTACAATTAACTATCAGTTTTGCGTCGGACACGAAAATCTACTCTCAGGAGAAGGATCATATGGTGCCCGAGACAGCAATATCCCCTTGGAAACAAGTCGGCTGGAGGACGATATATTGAATCTCGACGCAATTTGAGTGATCCATCGTCATTAGGAGGACCTGAACGTTACAATTAACTATCAGTTTTGCGTCGGAATCGAAAATCTAGACTCACTGGAGACGGACCATAAGGTGCCCGAGGCAGCAATATCCCCTTGGAGCCCAGTCCGCTGGAGGATGATGTATTGAATCGCGACGCAATTTGAATGCTCCATCGTCATTAGGAGGCCCTGAACGTTACAATTAAAAATCAGTTTTGAGTCGGATTAGAAAATCTACTCACAGGAGAACGCCCATATGGTGCCCGATGCAGCTATAGACTTTTGGAGACAAGTCTGCTGGAGGCCGATGTATTGAATCTCGACTCAATTTGAGTGTACCATCGTCATTAGGAGGCCCTGAAAGTTACAATTAACTATCTGTTCTGCGTTCGATTCGAAAATCTAGACTCACAGGAGAACGACCATAAGGTGTCCGAGGAAGCAATAGACCCTTGGAGACAAGTCGGCTGAAGGACGATGTATTGGATCTCGTCGCAATTTGAGTGTTGAAAGTTACAATTAACTATCTGTTCTGCGTTGGAGTTGAAAATCTAGACTCACAGGAGAACGACCATAAGGTGTCCGAGGAAGCAATAGACCCTTGGAGGCAAATCGGCTGAAGGACGATGTATTGAATCTCGACGCAATTTGAATGTTCCATGGTCATTAGATGGCCCTGAACGTTACAGTTAACTATCAGTTTTGCGTCGGGCTCGAAAATCTAGACTCACAGGAGAACGATCATAAGGTGCCCGAGGAAGCAATAGACCCTTGGAGACAATTCGGCTGAAGGACGATGTATTAAATCTCGACGCAATTTGAGTGTTCCATCGTCATTAGGAGGTCCTGAACGTTACAATTAACTATCAGTTTATCGTCGGATTCGAAAATCTACTCTCAGGAGTAGGATCATATGGTGCCCGAGACAGCAATATCCACTTGGATACAAGTCGGCTGGAGGACGATGTATAGGATCGCGACGCATTTTGAGTGTTCCATCGTCACTAGGAGGCGCTCAACGTTACGCGTCGGATTAGTAAATCTAGACTCACAGGAGACGGATCACATGGTGCCCGAGGCAGCAGTAGACCCTTGGAGACAAGTCGGCTGGAGGCCGATGTATTGAATCTCGACGCAATTTGAATGTCCCATGGTCATTAGATGGCCCTGAACGTTACAGTTAACAATCAGTTTTGCGTCGGGCTCGAAAATCTAGACTCACAGGAGAACGATCATAAGGTGCCCGAGGAAGCAATAGACCCTTGGAGACAATTCGGCTGAAAGACGATGTATTAAATCTCGACGCAATTTGAGTGTTCCATCGTCATTAGGAGGCCCTGAACGTTACAACTAACAATCAGTTTTGCGTCGGATTAGGAAATCTAGATTCACAGGAGTACGACCATAAAGTGCCCGAGGCTGCAATATCCCCTTGGAGACCAGTCCGTTGGAGGACGATGTATTGAATCGCGACGCAATTTGAGTGCTCCTTCGTCATTAGGAGGAACTGAACATTACAATTAACTATCAGTTTAGCGTCGGATTCGAAAATCTACTCTCAGGAGAAGGATCATATGGTGGACGAGACAGCAATATCCCCTTGGAAACAAGTCGGCTGGAGGACGATGTATTGAATCTCGACGCAATTTGAGTGATCCATCGTCATTAGGAGGACCTGAACGTTACAATTAACTATCAGTTTTGCGTCGGAATCGAAAATCTAGACTCACTGGAGACGGACCATAAGGTGCCCGAGGCAGCAATATCCCCTTGGAGACATGTCCGCTGGAGGACGATGTATTGAATCGCGACGCTATTTGAATGCTCCATCGTCATTAGGAGGCCCTGAACGTTACAATTAAAAATCAGTTTTGAGTCGGATTAGAAAATGTACTCACAGGAGAACGACCATATGGTGCCCGATGCAGCTATAGACTTTTGGAGACAAGTCTGCTGGAGGCCGATGTATTGAATCTCGACACAATTTGAGTGTACCATCGTCATTAGGAGGCCCTGAAAGTTACAATTAACTATCTGATCTGCGTTCGATTCGAAAATCTAGACTCACAGGAGAACGACCATAAGGTGTCCGAGGAAGAAATAGACCCTTGGAGACAAGTCGGCTGAAGGACGATGTATTGAATCTCGACGCAGTTTGAGTGTTCCGTCGTCATTAGGAGGCCCTGAACGTTACAATTAACTATCAGTTTATCGTCGGATTCGAAAATCTACTCTAAGGAGAAGGATGATATGGTGCCCGAGACAGCAATATCCCCTTGAATGTTCCATGGTCATTAGATGGCCCTGAACGTTACAATTAACTATCAGTTTTGCGTCGGGTTCGATAATCTAGACTCACAGGAGAACGATCATAAGGTGCCCGAGGCAACAATAGACCCTTGGAGACAAGTCGGCTGAAGGACGATGTATTGGATCTCGTCGCAATTTGAGAGTTGAAAGTTACAATTAACTATCTGTTCTGCGTTGGATTCGAAAATCTAGACTCACAGGAGAACGACGATAAGGTGTCCGAGGAAGCAATAGACCCTTGGAGACAAGTCGGCTGAAGGACGATGTATTGAATCTCGACGCAGTTTGAGTGTTCCGTCGTCATTCGGAGGCACTGAACGTTACAATTAACTATCAGTTTATTGTTGGATTCGAAAATCTACTCTCAGGAGAAGGATCATATGGTGCCCGAGACAGCAATATCCCCTTGGATACAAGTCGGCTGGAGGACGATGAATTGGATCGCGACGCATTTTGAGTGTTCCATCGTAACTAGCAGGCGCTCAACGTTACGCGTCGGATTAGTAAATCTAGACTCACAGGAGACGGACCACATGGTGCCCGAGGCAGCAGTAGACTCTTGGAGACAAGTCGGCTGGAGGCCGATGTATTGAATCTCGACGCATATTGAATGTTCCATGGTCATTAGATGGCCCTGAACGTTACAATTAACTATCAGTTTTGCGTCGGGTTCGAAAATCTAGACTCACAGGAGAACGATCATAAGGTGCTCGAAGCAGCAAAAGACCCTTGAAGTAAAGTCGGCAGAAGGACGATGTATTGGATCGCGACGAAATTTTGTGTTTTCCATCGTCATAAGAAGGCCCTGAACGTTACATTTAACTATCAGTTTTGCGTCGGATTCGAAAATCTAGACTTACTGGAGACGGACCATAAGGTGCCAGAGGCAGCAATATCCCCTTGGAGAACAAGTCCGATGGAGGACGATGTATTGAATCTCGAGGCAATTTGAGTGTTCCATCGTCATTAGGAGGCCATGAACGCTGCAATTAACTATCAGTTTTGCGTCGGATTAGAAAATCTAGACTCACAGGAGATCGACCATAAGGTGCCCGAGGCTGCAATAGACCCTTGGAGACAAGTCGGCTGGAGGACGATGTATTGAATCTCGACTCAATTTGAGTGTACCATCGTCATTAGGAGGCCCTGAAAGTTACAATTAACTATCTGTTCTGCGTTCGATTCGAAAATCTAGACTCACAGGAGAACGACCATGGGTGCCCGAGGAAGCAATAGACCCTTGGAGACAAGTGGGGTGAATGACGATGTATTGAATCTCGACGCAATTTGAATGTTCCATCGTCATTAGGAGGCCCTGAACGTTACAGTTAACTATCAGTTTAGCGTCGGATTCGAAAATCTACTCACAGGAGAAGGATCATATGGTGCTCGAGACAGCAATATCCCCTTGGATACAAGTCGGCTGGAGGACGATATATTGAATCTCGACGCAATTTGAGAGTTCCATCGACATTAGGAGGCCCTGAACGTTACAATTAACAATCAGTTTTGCGTCGGAATCGAAGAACTAGACTCACAGGAGAACGACAATAAGGTACCCGAGGAAGCAATAGACCCTTGGAGACAAGTCGGCTGAAGGACGATGTATTGAATCTCGACGCAATTTGAGTGTTCCATCGTCATTAGGATGCGCTGAACTTTACTATTAACTATCAGTTCCGCGTCGGATTTGAAAATCCCGACTCACAAGAGACGAACCACATGGAGCCCGAGGCAGCAATATCCCCTTGTAGACAAGTCGGATGGAGGTCGATGTATTGTCTCTCGACGCAATTTGAGTGTTCCATCGTCATTAGGAGGCGCTGAACGTTACAATTAACTATCATTTTTGCGTCGGATTCGAAAATCTAGACTCACAGGAGACGGACCATATGGTGCCCGAGGCAGCAATATCCCCTTGGAGTTAAGTCGGCTGGAGGCCGATGTATTGAATCTCGACGCAATTTGAGTGTTCCATCGTCATTAGGAGGCCCTGAACGTTACAATTAACTATCAGTTTTGCGTCGGGTTTGAAATTCTAGACTCACAGGAGAACGATCATAAGGTGCCCGAGGCAGCAAAAGACCCTTGGTGACAAGTCGGCTGGAGGACGATGTATTGAATCTCGACTCAATTCGAGTGTACCATCGTCATTAGGAGGCCCTGAAAGTTACAATTAACTATCTGTTCTGCGTTCGATTCGAAAATCTAGACTCACAGGAGAACGAGCATAAGGTGCCCGTGGCTGCCTTAGACCCTTGGTGACAAGTCGGCTGGAGGACGATGTATTGAATCTCGACTCAATTCGAGTGTACCATCGTCATTAGGAGGCCCTGAAAGTTACAATTAACTATCTGTTCTGCGTTGGATTCGAAAATCTAGACTCACAGGAGAACGACCATAAGGTGCCCGAGGAAGCAATAGACCCTTGGAGACAAGTCGGCTGAAGGACGATGTATTGAATCTCGACGCAATTTGAATGTTCCATCGTCATTAGGTGGCCCTGAAAGTTACAATTAACTATCTGTTCTGCGTTCGATTCGAAAATCTAGAGTTACTGGAGACGGACCATAAGGTGCCCGAGGCAGCAATAGACCTTTGGAGACAAGTCGGCTGAAGGAAGATATATTGAATCTCGACGCAATTTGAGTGATCCATCGTCATTAGGAGGACCTGAACGTTACAATTAACTATCAGTTTTGCGTCGGAATCGAAAATCTAGACTCACTGGAGACGGACCATAAGGTGCCCGAGGCAGCAATATCCCCTTGGAGACCAGTCCGCTGGAGGACGATGTATTGAATCGCGACGCAATTTGAATGCTCCATCGTCATTAGGAGGCCCTGAACGTTACAATTAAAAATCAGTTTTGCGTCGGATTCCAAAATCTAGTCTTACTGGAGACGGACCATAAGGTGGCCGAGGCAGCAATATCCCCTTGGAGACCATCCGCTGGAGGACGATGTATTGAATCTCGACTCAATTTGAGTGTACCATCGTCATTAGATGGCCCTGAACGTTACAATTAACTATCAGTTTTGCGTCGGGTTTGAAAATCTAGACTGACAGGAGTACGACCATAAGGTGCCCGAAGCTGCAATAGAACCTTGGAGACAAGTCGGCTGAAGGACGATGTATTGGATCTCGTCGCAATTTGAGTGTTCATCGTCATTAGGAGGCCCTGAACGTTACATTTAACTATCAGTTTTGCGTCGGATTCGAAAATCTAGACTTACTGCTGACGGACCATAAGGTGCGCGAGGCAGCAATATCCCCTTGGAGACCGGTCAGTTGGAGGACGATGTATTGAATCGCGACGCAATTTGAGTACTCCATCGTCATTAGGAGGCCCTGAACGTTACAATTAACTATCAGTTTCGCGTCGGATTCGAAAATCCCTACTCACAGACGTCGAACCACATGGATCCAGAGGCAGCAATATCCCCTTGTAGACAAGTCGGCTGGAGGTCGATGTATTACCTCTCGACGCAATTTGAGTAATCCATCGTCATTAGGAGGTCCTGAACGTTACAATTAACTATCAGTTTTGCGTCGGATTCGAAAATCTAGACTTACTGGAGACGGACCATAAGGTGCCCGAGGCAGCAATATACCCCTGGAGACAAGTCGGCTGAAGGAAGATGTTTTGGATCTCGCCGCAATTTTAGTGTTCATCGTCATTAGGAGGCCCTGAACGTTTCAATTAATTATCTGTTTAGCGTCGGATTCGAAAATCTACTCTCAGGAGAAGGATCATATGGTGCCCGAGTCAGCAATATCCCCTTGGAAACAAGTCGGCTGGAGGACGATATATTGAATCTCGACGCAATTTGAGTGATCCATCGTCATTAGGAGGACCTGAACGTTACAATTAACTATCAGTTTTGCGTCGGATTCGAAAATCTAGACTTACCGGAGACGGACCATAAGGTGCCCGAGGCAGCAATATCCCCTTGGAGTCCAGTCCGCTGGAGGACGATGTATTGAATCGCGACGCAATTTGAGTACTCCATCGTCTTTAGGAGGCCCTGAACGTTACAATTAACTATCAGTTTTCCGTCGGATTCGAAAATCTGGCCTTACTGGATACGGACCATAAGGTGTCCGAGGCAGCAATATCCCCTTGGAGACCAGTCCGCTGGAGGACGATGTATTGAATCTCGATTCTATTTGAGTGTACCATCGTCATTAGGAGGCCCTTAAAGTTACAATTAACTATCTGTTCTGCGTTCGATTCGAAAATCTAGACTCACAGGAGAACGACCATAAGGTGCCCCAGGCTGCAATAGACCCTTGGAGACAATTCGGCTGGAGGACGATGCATTGAATCTCGACTCAATTTGATTGTACCATCGTCATTAGGAGGCCCTGAAAGTTACAATTAACTATCTGTTCTGCGTTCGATTCGAAAATCTAGACTCACAGGTGAACGACCATGAGGTGCCCGAGGAAGCAATAGACCCTTGGAGACAAGTCGGCTGAAAGACGATGTATTGAATCTCGACGCAATTTGAATGTTCCATCGTCATTAGGAGGCCCTGAACGTTACAATTAACTATCAGTTTAGCGTCGGATTCGAAAGTCTACTCACAGGAGAAGGAGAAGGAGACAGCAATATCCCCTTGGATACAATTCGGCTGGAGGACGATATATTGAATCTCGACGCAATTTGAGTGTTCCATCGACATTAGGAGGCCCTGAACGTTACAATTAACAATCAGTTTTGCGTCGGAATCGAAGAACTAGACTCACAGGAGAACGACAATAAGGTGCCCGAGGAAGCAATAGACCCTTGGAGACAAGTCGGCTGATGGTCGATGTATTGCCTCTCGACGCAATTTGAGTATTCCATCGTCATTAGGAGGTCCTGAACGTTACAATTAACTATCTGTTTAGCGTCGGATTCGAAAATCTACTCTCAGGAGAAGGATCATATGGTGCCCGAGACAGCTATATCCCCTTGGATACAAGTCAGCTGGAGGACGTTGTATTGGAACGCGACGCATTTTGAGTGTTCCATCGTAACTAGGAGGCGCTCAACGTTACAATTAACTATCAGTTATGCGTCGGATTAGTAAATCTAGACTCACAGGTGAAGGACCACAAGGTGCCCGAGGCAGCAATAGACCCTTGGAGACAAGTCGGCTGGAGGCCGATGTATTGAATCTCGACGGAATTTGAATGTTCCATCGTCATTAGGTGGCCGTGAACGTTACAATTAACTATCAGGTTTGCGTCGGGTTCGAAAATCTAGACTCACAGGAGAGCGATCATAAGGTGCCCGAGGCAGCAATATCCCCTTGGAGTCCAGTCCGCTGGAGGACGCTGTATTGTATCGGGACGCAATTTGAGTGCTCCATCGTCTTTAGGACTCCCAGAACGTTACAATTAACTATCAGTTTTCCGTCGGATTCGAAAATCTAGACTTACTGGAGACGGACCATAAGGTGCGTGAGGCAGCAATATCCCCTTGGAGACCAGTCCGCTGGAGGACGATGTATTGAATCGCGACGCAATGAGAATGCTCCATCGTCATTAGGAGGCACTGAACGTTACAATTAAAAATCAGTTTTGCGTCGGATTAGAAAATCTAGATTCACAGGAGACGGACCACATGGTGCCCGAGGCAGCAGTAGACCCTTCGAGACAAGTCGTCTGGAGGCCGATCTATTGAATCTCGACGCAATTTGAATGTTCCATGGTCATTAGGTGGCCCTGAACGTTACAATTAACTATCAGTTTTGCGACGGGTTCGAAAATCTAGACTCACAGGAGAACGATCATAAGGTGCCCGAGGCAACAATAGACCCTTGGAGACAAGTCGGCTGAAGGACGATGTATTGGATCTCGTCGCAATTTGAGTGTTCATCCTCATTAGGAGGGCCTGAACGTTACATTTAACTATCAGTTTTGCGTCGGAATCGAAAATCTAGACTTACTGGAGACGGACCATAAGGTCCCCATGGCAGCAATAGCCCCTTGGAGACCAGTCCGCTGGAGAACGATGTATTAAATCGCGACGCTATTTGAGTGTTCCATCGTCATTAGGAGGCCCTGAACGTTACAATTAACTATCAGTTTATCGTCGGATTCGAAAATCTACTCTAAGGAGAAGGATCATATGGTGCCCGAGACTGCAATATCCCCTTGAATGTTCCATTTTCATTAGATGGCCCTGAAAGTTACAATTAACTATCAGTTTTCGTCGGGTTCGAAAATCTAGACTCACAGGAGAACGATCATAAGGTGCCCGAGGCAACAATAGACCCTTGGAGACAAGTCGGCTGAAGGACGATGTATTGAATCTCGAGGCAATTTGAGTGTTCCATCGTCATTAGGAGGCCCTGAACGCTACAATTAACTATCAGTTTTGCGTCGGATTAGAAAATCTAGTCTCACAGGAGAACGACCTTGAGGTGCCCGAGGAAGCAATAGACCCTTGGAGACAAGTCGGCTGAAGGACGATGTATTGAATCTCGACGCAATTTGAATGTTCCATGGTCATTAGATGGCCCTGAACGTTACAGTTAACTATCAGTTTTGCGTCGGGCTCGAAAATCTAGACTCACAGGAGAACGATCATAAGGTGCCCGAGGAAGCAATAGACCCTTGGAGACAATTCGGCTGAAGGACGATGTATTAAATCTCGACGCAATTTGAGTGTTCCATCGTCATTAGGAGGTCCTGAACGTTACAATTAACTATCAGTTTATCGTCGGATTCGAAAATCTACTCTCAGGAGTAGGATCATATGGTGCCCGAGACAGCAATATCCACTTGGATACAAGTCGGCTGGAGGACGATGTATAGGATCGCGACGCATTTTGAGTGTTCCATCGTAACTAGGAGGCGCTCAACGTTACGCGTCGGATTAGTAAATCTAGACTCACAGGAGACGGATCACATGGTGCCCGAGGCAGCAGTAGACCCTTGGAGACAAGTCGGCTGGAGGCCGATGTATTGATTCTCGACGCAATTTGAATGTTCCATGGTCATTAGATGGCCCTGAACGTTAGTTAACTATCAGTTTTGCGTCGGGCTCGAAAATCTAGACTCACAGGAGAACGATCATAAGGTGCCCGAGGAAGCAATAGACCCTTGGAGACAATTCGGCTGAAGGACGATGTATTAAATCTCGACGCAATTTGAGTGTTCCATCGTCATTAGGAGGCCCTGAACGTTACAATTAACAATCAGTTTTGCGTCGGATTAGGAAATCTAGATTCACAGGAGTACGACCATAAAGTGCCCGAGGCTGCAATATCCACTTGGAGACCAGTCCGTTGGAGGACGATGTATTGAATCGCGACGCAATTTGAGTGCTCCTTCGTCATTAGGAGGAACTGAACGTTACAATTAACTATCAGTTTAGCGTCGGATTCGAAAATCTACTCTCAGGAGAAGGATCATATGGTGGACGAGACAGCAATATCCCCTTGGAAACAAGTCGGCTGGAGGACGATGTATTGAATCGCGACGCTATTTGAATGCTCCATCGTCATTAGGAGGCCCTGAAGGTTACAATTAACTATCAGTTTATCGTCGGATTCGAAAATCTACTCTAAGGAGAAGGATCATATGGTGCCCGAGACTGCAATATCCCCTTGAATGTTCCATTTTCATTAGATGGCCCTGAACGTTACATTTAACTATCAGTTTTGCGTCGGGTTCGAAAATCTAGACTCACAGGAGTACGATCATAAGGTGCCCGAGGCAACAATAGACCCTTGGAGACAAGTCGGCTGAAGGACGATGTATTGAATCTCGACGCAATTTGAGTGTTCCATCGTCATTAGGAGGACCTGAACGTTACAATTAACTATCAGTTTATCGTCGGATTCGAAAATCTACTCTAAGGAGAAGGATCATATGGTGCCCGAGACTGCAATATCCCCTTGAATGTTCCATTTTCATTAGATGGCCCTGAACGTTACAATTAACTATCAGTTTTGCGTCGGGTTCGAAAATCTAGACACACAGGAGAACGATCATAAGGTGGCCGAGGCAACAATAGACCCTTGGAGACAAGTCGGCTGAAGGACGATGTATTGAATCTCGACGCAATTTGAGTGTTCCATCGTCATTAGGAGGACCTGAAGGTTACAATTAACTATCTGTTCTGCGTTCGATTCGAAAATCTAGACTTACTGGAGACGGACCATAAGGTGCCCGAGGCAGCAATAGACCATTGGAGACAAGTCGGCTGAAGGACGATATATTGAATCTCGACGCAATTTGAGTGATCCATCGTCATTAGGAGGACCTGAACGTTACAATTAACTATCAGTTTTGCGTCGGATTCGAAAATCTACTCTCAGGAGAAGGATCATATGGTGCCCGAGACAGCAATATCCCCTTGGAAACAAGTCGGCTGGAGGACGATATATTGAATCTCGACGCAATTTGAGTGTTCCATTGTAACTAGGAGGCGCTCAACGTTAAATAAACTATCAGTTATACGTCGGATTAGTAAATCTAGACTCACAGGTGACGGACCACAAGGTGCCCGAGGCAGCAATATCCCCTTGGAGTCCAGTCCGATGGAGGACGATGTATTGAATCTCGAGGCAATTTGAGTGTTCCATCGTCATTAGGAGGCCCTGAACGCTACAATTAACTATCAGTTTTGCGTCGGATTAGAAAATCTAGTCTCACAGGAGAACGACCTTGAGGTGCCCGAGGAAGCAATAGACCCTTGGAGACAAGTCGGCTGAAGGACGATGTATTGATTCTCGACGCAATTTGAGTGTTCCATCGTCATTAGGAGGACCTGAAGGTTACAATTAACTATCTGTTCTGCGTTCGATTCGAAAATCTAGACTTACTGGAGACGGACCATAAGGTGCCCGAGGCAGCAATTGACCATTGGAGACAAGTCGGCTGAAGGACGATATATTGAATCTCGACGCAATTTGAGTGATCCATCGTCATTAGGAGGACCTGAACGTTACAATTAACTATCAGTTTTGCGTCGGACACGAAAATCTACTCTCAGGAGAAGGATCATATGGTGCCCGAGACAGCAATATCCCCTTGGAAACAAGTCGGCCGGAGGACGATATATTGAATCTCGACGCAATTTGAGTGATCCATCGTCATTAGGAGGACCTGAACGTTACAATTAACTATCAGTTTTGCGTCGGAATCGAAAATCTAGACTCACTGGAGACGGACCATAAGGTGCCCGAGGCAGCAATATCCCCTTGGAGCCCAGTCCGCTGGAGGACGATGTATTGAATCGCGACGCAATTTGAATGCTCCATCGTCATTAGGAGGCCCTGAACGTTACAATTAAAAATCAGTTTTGAGTCGGATTAGAAAATCTACTCACAGGAGAACGCCCATATGGTGCCCGATGCAGCTATAGACTTTTGGAGACAAGTCTGCTGGAGGCCGATGTATTGAATCTCGACTCAATTTGAGTGTACCATCGTCATTAGGAGGCCCTGAAAGTTACAATTAACTATCTGTTCTGCGTTCGATTCGAAAATCTAGACTCACAGGAGAACGACCATAAGGTGTCCGAGGAAGCAATAGACCCTTGGAGACAAGTCGGCTGAAGGACGATGTATTGGATCTCGTCGCAATTTGACTGTTGAAAGTTACAATTAACTATCTGTTCTGCGTTGGAGTTGAAAATCTAGACTCACAGGAGAACGACCATAAGGTGTCCGAGGAAGCAATAGACCCTTGGAGACAAATCGGCTGAAGGACGATGTATTGAATCTCGACGCAATTTGAATGTTCCATGGTCATTAGATGGCCCTGAACGTTACAGTTAACTATCAGTTTTGCGTCGGGCTCGAAAATCTAGACTCACAGGAGAACGATCATAAGGTGCCCGAGGAAGCAATAGACCCTTGGAGACAATTCGGCTGAAGGACGATGTATTAAATCTCGACGCAATTTGAGTGTTCCATCGTCATTAGGAGGTCCTGAACGTTACAATTAACTATCAGTTTATCGTCGGATTCGAAAATCTACTCTCAGGAGTAGGATCATATGGTGCCCGAGACAGCAATATCCACTTGGATACAAGTCGGCTGGAGGACGATGTATAGGATCGCGACGCATTTTGAGTGTTCCATCGTAACTAGGAGGCGCTCAACGTTACGCGTCGGATTAGTAAATCTAGAGTCACAGGAGACGGATCACATGGTGCCCGAGGCAGCAGTAGACCCTTGGAGACAAGTCGGCTGGAGGCCGATGTATTGAATCTCGACGCAATTTGAATGTTCCATGGTCATTAGATGGCCCTGAACGTTACAGTTAACAATCAGTTTTGCGTCGGGCTCGAAAATCTAGACTCACAGGAGAACGATCATAAGGTGCCCGAGGAAGCAATAGACCCTTGGAGACAATTCGGCTGAAAGACGATGTATTAAATCTCGACGCAATTTGAGTGTTCCATCGTCATTAGGAGGCCCTGAACGTTACAACTAACAATCAGTTTTGCGTCGGATTAGGAAATCTAGATTCACAGGAGTACGACCATAGAGTGCCCGAGGCTGCAATATCCCCTTGGAGACCAGTCCGTTGGAGGACGATGTATTGAATCGCGACGCAATTTGAGTGCTCCTTCGTCATAAGGAGGAACTGAACGTTACAATTAACTATCAGTTTAGCGTCGGATTCGAAAATCTACTCTCAGGAGAAGGATCATATGGTGGACGAGACAGCAATATCCCCTTGGAAACAAGTCGGCTGGAGGACGATATATTGAATCTCGACGCAATTTGAGTGATCCATCGTCATTAGGAGGACCTGAACGTTACAATTAACTATCAGTTTAGCGTCGGATTCGAAAATCTACTCTAAGGAGAAGGATGATATGGTGCCCGAGACAGCAATATCCCCTTGAATGTTCCATGGTCATTAGATGGCCCTGAACGTTACAATTAACTATCAGTTTTGCGTCGGGTTCGAAAATCTAGACTCACAGGAGAACGATCATAAGGTGCCCGAGGCAACAATAGACCCTTGGAGACAAGTCGGCTGAAGGACGATGTATTGGATCTCGTCGCAATTTGAGTGTTGAAAGTTACAATTAACTATCTGTTCTGCGTTGGATTCGAAAATCTAGACTCACAGGAGAACGACCATAAGGTGTCCGAGGAAGCAATAGACCCTTGGAGACAAGTCGGCTGAAGGACGATGTATTGAATCTCGACGCAGTTTGAGTGTTCCGTCGTCATTAGGAGGCCCTGAACGTTACAATTAACTATCAGTTTATTGTTGGATTCGAAAATCTACTCTCAGGAGAAGGATCATATGGTCCCCGAGACAGCAATATCCCCTTGGATACAAGTCGGCTGGAGGACGATGAATTGGATCGCGACGCATTTTGAGTGTTCCATCGTAACTAGCAGGCGCTCAACGTTACGCGTCGGATTAGTAAATCTAGACTCACAGGAGACGGACCACATGGTGCCCGAGGCAGCAGTAGACTCTTGGAGACAAGACGGCTGGAGGCCGATGTATTGAATCTCGACGCATTTTGAATGTTCCATGCTCATTAGATGGCCCTGAACGTTACAATTAACTATCAGTTTTGCGTCGGGTTCGAAAATCTAGACTCACAGGAGAACGATCATAAGGTGCTCGAAGCAGCAAAAGACCCTTGAAGTAAAGTCGGCAGAAGGACGATGTATTGGATCGCGACGAAATTTTGTGTTTTCCATCGTCATAAGAAGGCCCTGAACGTTACATTTAACTATCAGTTTTGCGTCGGATTCGAAAATCTAGACTTACTGGAGACGGACCATAAGGTGCCAGAGGCAGCAATATCCCCTTGGAGAACAAGTCCGATGGAGGACGATGTATTGAATCTCGAGGCAATTTGAGTGTTCCATCGTCATTAGGAGGCCATGAACGCTGCAATTAACTATCAGTTTTGCGTCGGATTAGAAAATCTAGACTCACAGGAGATCGACCATAAGGTGCCCGAGGCTGCAATAGACCCTTGGAGACAAGTCGGCTGGAGGACGATGTATTGAATCTCGACTCAATTTGAGTGTACCATCGTCATTAGGAGGCCCTGAAAGTTACAATTAACTATCTGTTCTGCGTTCGATTCGAAAATCTAGACTCACAGGAGAACGACCATGGGTGCCCGAGGAAGCAATAGACCCTTGGAGACAAGTGGGCTGAATGACGATGTATTGAATCTCGACGCAATTTGAATGTTCCATCGTCATTAGGAGGCCCTGAACGTTACAATTAACTATCAGTTTTGCGTCGGGTTTGAAAATCTAGACTCACAGGAGAACGATCATAAGGTGCCCGAGGCAGCAAAAGACCCTTGGTGACAAGTCGGCTGGAGGACGATGTATTGAATCTCGACTCAATTCGAGTGTACCATCGTCATTAGGAGGCCCTGAAAGTTACAATTAACTATCTGTTCTGCGTTCGATTCGAAAATCTAGACTCACAGGAGAACGAGCATAAGGTGCCCGTGGCTGCCTTAGACCCTTGGTGACAAGTCGGCTGGAGGACGATGTATTGAATCTCGACTCAATTCGAGTGTACCATCGTCATTAGGAGGCCCTGAAAGTTACAATTAACTATCTGTTCTGCGTTCGATTCGAAAATCTAGACTCACAGGAGAACGACCATAAGGTGCCCGAGGAAGCAATAGACCCTTGGAGACAAGTCGGCTGAAGGACGATGTATTGAATCTCGACGCAATTTGAATGTTCCATCGTCATTAGGTGGCCCTGAAAGTTACAATTAACTATCTGTTCTGCGTTCGATTCGAAAATCTAGAGTTACTGGAGACGGACCATAAGGTGCCCGAGGCAGCAATAGACCCTTGGAGACAAGTCGGCTGAAGGAAGATATATTGAATCTCGACGCAATTTGAGTGATCCATCGTCATTAGGAGGACCTGAACGTTACAATTAACTATCAGTTTTGCGTCGGAATCGAAAATGTAGACTCACTGGAGACGGACCATAAGGTGCCCGAGGCAGCAATATCCCCTTGGAGACCAGTCCGCTGGAGGACGATGTATTGAATCGCGACGCAATTTGAATGCTCCATCGTCATTAGGAGGCCCTGAACGTTACAATTAAAAATCAGTTTTGCGTCGGATTAGAAAATCTACTCACAGGAGAACGACCATATGGTGCCCGATGAAGCAATAGACCCTTGGAGACAAGTCGGCTGTTGGAGGATGTATTGAATCTCGACGCAATTTGAATGTTCCATCGTCATTATGAGGCCCTGAACGTTACAATTAACTATAAGTTTAGCGTCGGATTCGAAAATCTACTCTCAGGAGAAGGATCATATGGTGCCCGAGACAGCAATATCCCCTTGGGTACAAGTCGGCTGGAGAACGATATATTGAATCTCGACGCAATTTGAGTGTTCCATCGACATTAGGAGGCCCTGAACGTTACAATTAATAATCAGTTTTGCGTCGGAATCGAAGAAATAGACTCACAGGAGAACGACAATAAGGTGCTCGAGGTAGCAATAGACCCATGGAGACAAGTTGGCTGAAGGACGATATATTGAATCTCGACGCAATTTGAGTGATCCATCGTCATTAGGAGGACCTGAACGTTACAATTAACTATCAGTTTTGCGTCGGATTCGAAAATGTACACTTACCGGAGACGAGCCATAAGGTGCCCGAGGCAGCAATATCCCTTTGGAGTCCAGACCGCTGGAGGACGCTGTATTGTATCGCGACGCAATTTGAGTGCTCCATCGTCTTTAGGAGGCCCTGAACGTTGCAATTAACTCTCAGTTTTCCGTCGGATTCCAAAATCTAGTCTTACTGGAGACGGACCATAAGGTGGCCGAGGCAGCAATATCCCCTTGGAGACCATCCGCTGGAGGACGATGTATTGAATCTCGACTCAATTTGAGTGTACCATCGTCATTAGATGGCCCTGAACGTTACAATTAACTATCAGTTTTGCGTCGGGTTTGAAAATCTAGACTGACAGGAGTACGACCATAAGGTGCCCGAAGCTGCAATAGAACCTTGGAGGCAAGTCGGCTGAAGGACGATGTATTGGATCTCGTCGCAATTTGAGTGTTCATCGTCATTAGGAGGCCCTGAACGTTACATTTAACAATCAGTTTTGCGTCGGATTCGAAAATCTAGACTTACTGCTGACGGACCATAAGGTGCGCGAGGCAGCAATAACCCCTTGGAGACCGGTCAGTTGGAGGACGATGTATTGAATCGCGACGCAATTTGAGTACTCCATCGTCATTAGGAGGCCCTGAACGTTACAATTAACTATCAGTTTCGCGTCGGATTCGAAAATCCCTACTCACAGACGTCGAACCACATGGATCCAGAGGCAGCAATATCCCCTTGTAGACAAGTCGGCTGGAGGTCGATGTATTACCTCTCGACGCAATTTGAGTAATCCATCGTCATTAGGAGGTCCTGAACTTTACAATTAACTATCAGTTTTGCGTCGGATTCGAAAATCTAGACTTACTGGAGACGGACCATAAGGTGCCCGAGGCAGCAATATACCCCTGGAGACAAGTCGGCTGAAGGAAGATGTTTTGGATCTCGCCGCAATTTTAGTGTTCATCGTCATTAGGAGGCCCTGAACGTTTCAATTAATTATCTGTTTAGCGTCGGATTCGAAAATCTACTCTCAGGAGAAGGATCATATGGTGCCCGAGTCAGCAATATCCCCTTGGAAACAAGTCGGCTGGAGGACGATATATTGAATCTCGACGCAATTTGAGTGATCCATCGTCATTAGGAGGACCTGAACGTTACAATTAACTATCAGTTTTGCGTCGGATTCGAAAATCTAGACTTACTGGAGACGGACCATAAGGTGCCCGAGGCAGCAATATCCCCTTGGAGTCCAGTCCGCTGGAGGACGATGTATTGAATCGCGACGCAATTTGAGTACTCCATCGTCTTTAGGAGGCCCTGAACGTTACAATTAACTATCAGTTTTCCGCCGGATTCGAAAATCTGGCCTTACTGGATACGGACCATAAGGTGTCCGAGGCAGCAATATCCCCTTGGAGACCAGTCCGCTGGAGGACGATGTATTGAATCTCGATTCTATTTGAGTGTACCATCGTCATTAGGAGGCCCTTAAAGTTACAATTAACTATCTGTTCTGCGTTCGATTCGAAAATCTAGACTCACAGGAGAACGACCATAATGTGCCCCAGGCTGCAATAGACCCTTGGAGACAATTCGGCTGGAGGACGATGCATTGAATCTCGACTCAATTTGATTGTACCATCGTCATTAGGAGGCCCTGAAAGTTACAATTAACTATCTGTTCTGCGTTCGATTCGAAAATCTAGACTCACAGGTGAACGACCATGAGGTGCCCGAGGAAGCAATAGACCCTTGGAGACAAGTCGGCTGAAAGACGATGTATTGAATCTCGACGCAATTTGAATGTTCCATCGTCATTAGGAGGCCCTGAACGTTACAATTAACTATTAGTTTAGCGTCGGATTCGAAAGTCAACTCACAGGAGAAGGATCATATGGTGCCCGAGACAGCAATATCCCCTTGGATACAATTCGGCTGGAGGACGATATATTGAATCTCGACGCAATTTGAGTGTTCCATCGACATTAGGAGGCCCTGAACGTTACAATTAACAATCAGTTTTGCGTCGGAATCGAAGAACTAGACTCACAGGAGAACGACAATAAGGTGCCCGAGGCAGCAATAGACCCTTGGAGACAAGTCGGCTGGAGGCCGATGTATTGAATCTCGACGGAATTTGAATGTTCCATCGTCATTAGGTGGCCGTGAACGTTACAATTAACTATCAGGTTTGCGTCGGGTTCGAAAATCTAGACTCACAGGAGAGCGATCATAAGGTGCCCGAGGCAGCAATATCCCCTTGGAGTCCAGTCCGCTGGAGGACGCTGTATTGTATCGGGACGCAATTTGAGTGCTCCATCGTCTTTAGGACTCCCAGAACGTTACAATTAACTATCAGTTTTCCGTCGGATTCGAAAATCTAGACTTACTGGAGACGGACCATAAGGTGCCCGAGGCAGCAATATCCCCTTGGAGACCAGTCCGCTGGAGGACGATGTATTGAATCGCGACGCAATGAGAATGCTCCATCGTCATTAGGAGGCACTGAACGTTACAATTAAAAATCAGTTTTGCGTCGGATTAGAAAATCTAGATTCACAGGAGACGGACCACATGGTGCCCGAGGCAGCAGTAGACACTTCGAGACAAGTCGTCTGGAGGCCGATCTATTGAATCTCGACGCAATTTGAATGTTCCATGGTCATTAGGTGGCCCTGAACGTTACAATTAACTATCAGTTTTGCGTCGGGTTCGAAAATCTAGACTCACAGGAGAACGATCATAAGGTGCCCGAGGCAACAATAGACCCTTGGAGACAAGTCGGCTGAAGGACGATGTATTGGATCTCGTCGCAATTTGAGTGTTCATCCTCATTAGGAGGGCCTGAACGTTACATTTAACTATCAGTTTTGCGTCGGAATCGAAAATCTAGACTTACTGGAGACGGACCATAAGGTCCCCATGGCAGCAATAGCCCCTTGGAGACCAGTCCGCTGGAGAACGATGTATTAAATCGCGACGCTATTTGAGTGTTCCATCGTCATTTGGAGGCCCTGAACGTTACAATTAACTATCAGTTTATCGTCGGATTCGAAAATCTACTCTCAGGAGAAGGATCATATGGTGCCCGAGACAGCAATATCCCCTTGGGTACAAGTCGGCTGGAGAACGATATATTGAATCTCGACGCAATTTGAGTGTTCCATCGACATTAGGAGGCCCTGAACGTTACAATTAATAATCAGTTTTGCGTCGGAATCGAAGAAATAGACTCACAGGAGAACGACAATAAGGTGCTCGAGGTAGCAATAGACCCATGGAGACAAGTTGGCTGAAGGACGATATATTGAATCTCGACGCAATTTGAGTGATCCATCGTCATTAGGAGGACCTGAACGTTACAATTAACTATCAGTTTTGCGTCGGATTCGAAAATGTACACATACCGGAGACGAGCCATAAGGTGCCCGAGGCAGCAATATCCCTTTGGAGTCCAGACCGCTGGAGGACGCTGTATTGTATCGCGACGCAATTTGAGTGCTCCATCGTCTTTAGGAGGCCCTGAACGTTGCAATTAACTCTCAGTTTTCCGTCGGATTCCAAAATCTAGTCTTACTGGAGACGGACCATAAGGTGGCCGAGGCAGCAATATCCCCTTGGAGACCATCCGCTGGAGGACGATGTATTGAATCTCGACTCAATTTGAGTGTACCATCGTCATTAGATGGCCCTGAACGTTACAATTAACTATCAGTTTTGCGTCGGGTTTGAAAATCTAGACTGACAGGAGTACGACCATAAGGTGCCCGAAGCTGCAATAGAACCTTGGAGGCAAGTCGGCTGAAGGACGATGTATTGGATCTCGTCGCAATTTGAGTGTTCATCGTCATTAGGAGGCCCTGAACGTTACATTTAACAATCAGTTTTGCGTCGGATTCGAAAATCTAGACTTACTGCTGACGGACCATAAGGTGCGCGAGGCAGCAATAACCCCTTGGAGACCGGTCAGTTGGAGGACGATGTATTGAATCGCGACGCAATTTGAGTACTCCATCGTCATTAGGAGGCCCTGAACGTTACAATTAACTATCAGTTTCGCGTCGGATTCGAAAATCCCTACTCACAGACGTCGAACCACATGGATCCAGAGGCAGCAATATCCCCTTGTAGACAAGTCGGCTGGAGGTCGATGTATTACCTCTCGACGCAATTTGAGTAATCCATCGTCATTAGGAGGTCCTGAACGTTACAATTAACTATCAGTTTTGCGTCGGATTCGAAAATCTAGACTTACTGGAGACGGACCATAAGGTGCCCGAGGCAGCAATATACCCCTGGAGACAAGTCGGCTGAAGGAAGATGTTTTGGATCTCGCCGCAATTTTAGTGTTCATCGTCATTAGGAGGCCCTGAACGTTTCAATTAATTATCTGTTTAGCGTCGGATTCGAAAATCTACTCTCAGGAGAAGGATCATATGGTGCCCGAGTCAGCAATATCCCCTTGGAAACAAGTCGGCTGGAGGACGATATATTGAATCTCGACGCAATTTGAGTGATCCATCGTCATTAGGAGGACCTGAACGTTACAATTAACTATCAGTTTTGCGTCGGATTCGAAAATCTAGACTTACTGGAGACGGACCATAAGGTGCCCGAGGCAGCAATATCCCCTTGGAGTCCAGTCCGCTGGAGGACGATGTATTGAATCGCGACGCAATTTGAGTACTCCATCGTCTTTAGGAGGCCCTGAACGTTACAATTAACTATCAGTTTTCCGTCGGATTCGAAAATCTGGCCTTACTGGATACGGACCATAAGGTGTCCGAGGCAGCAATATCCCCTTGGAGACCAGTCCGCTGGAGGACGATGTATTGAATCTCGATTCTATTTGAGTGTACCATCGTCATTAGGAGGCCCTTAAAGTTACAATTAACTATCTGTTCTGCGTTCGATTCGAAAATCTAGACTCACAGGAGAACGACCATAAGGTGCCCCAGGCTGCAATAGACCCTTGGAGACAATTCGGCTGGAGGACGATGCATTGAATCTCGACTCAATTTGATTGTACCATCGTCATTAGGAGGCCCTGAAAGTTACAATTAACTATCTGTTCTGCGTTCGATTCGAAAATCTAGACTCACAGGTGAACGACCATGAGGTGCCCGAGGAAGCAATAGACCCTTGGAGACAAGTCGGCTGAAAGACGATGTATTGAATCTCGACGCAATTTGAATGTTCCATCGTCATTAGGAGGCCCTGAACGTTACAATTAACTATTAGTTTAGCGTCGGATTCGAAAGTCAACTCACAGGAGAAGGATCATATGGTGCCCGAGACAGCAATATCCCCTTGGATACAATTCGGCTGGAGGACGATATATTGAATCTCGACGCAATTTGAGTGTTCCATCGACATTAGGAGGCCCTGAACGTTACAATTAACAATCAGTTTTGCGTCGGAATCGAAGAACTAGACTCACAGGAGAACGACAATAAGGTGCCCGAGGAAGCAATAGACCCTTGGAGACAAGTCGGCTGATGGTCGATGTATTGACTCTCGACGCAATTTGAGTATTCCATCGTCATTAGGAGGTCCTGAACGTTACAATTAACTATCTGTTTAGCGTCGGATTCGAAAATCTACTCTCAGGAGAAGGATCATATGGTGCCCGAGACAGCTATATCCCCTTGGATACAAGTCAGCTGGAGGACGTTGTATTGGATCGCGACGCATTTTGAGTGTTCCATCGTAACTAGGAGGCGCTCAACGTTACAATAAACTATCAGTTATGCGTCGGATTAGTAAATCTAGACTCACAGGTGAAGGACCACAAGGTGCCCGAGGCAGCAATAGACCCTTGGAGACAAGTCGGCTGGAGGCCGATGTATTGAATCTCGACGGAATTTGAATGTTCCATCGTCATTAGGTGGCCGTGAACGTTACAATTAACTATCAGGTTTGCGTCGGGTTCGAAAATCTAGACTCACAGGAGAGCGATCATAAGGTGCCCGAGGCAGCAATATCCCCTTGGAGTCCAGTCCGCTGGAGGACGCTGTATTGTATCGGGACGCAATTTGAGTGCTCCATCGTCTTTAGGACTCCCAGAACGTTACAATTAACTATCAGTTTTCCGTCGGATTCGAAAATCTAGACTTACTGGAGACGGACCATAAGGTGCCCGAGGCAGCAATATCCCCTTGGAGACCAGTCCGCTGGAGGACGATGTATTGAATCGCGACGCAATGAGAATGCTCCATCGTCATTAGGAGGCACTGAACGTTACAATTAAAAATCAGTTTTGCGTCGGATTAGAAAATCTAGATTCACAGGAGACGGACCACATGGTGCCCGAGGCAGCAGTAGACCCTTCGAGACAAGTCGTCTGGAGGCCGATCTATTGAATCTCGACGCAATTTGAATGTTCCATGGTCATTAGGTGGCCCTGAACGTTACAATTAACTATAAGTTTTGCGTCGGGTTCGAAAATCTAGACTCACAGGAGAACGATCATAAGGTGCCCGAGGCAACAATAGACCCTTGGAGACAAGTCGGCTGAAGGACGATGTATTGGATCTCGTCGCAATTTGAGTGTTCATCCTCATTAGGAGGGCCTGAACGTTACATTTAACTATCAGTTTTGCGTCGGAATCGAAAATCTAGACTTACTGGAGACGGACCATAAGGTCCCCATGGCAGCAATAGCCCCTTGGAGACCAGTCCGCTGGAGAACGATGTATTAAATCGCGACGCTATTTGAGTGTTCCATCGTCATTTGGAGGCCCTGAACGTTACAATTAACTATCAGTTTATCGTCGGATTCGAAAATCTACTCTAAGGAGAAGGATCATATGGTGCCCGAGACTGCAATATCCCCTTGAATGTTCCATTTTCATTAGATGGCCCTGAACGTTACAATTAACTATCAGTTTTGCGTCGGGTTCGAAAATCTAGACTCACAGGAGAACGATCATAAGGTGCCCTAGGCAACAATAGACCCTTGGAGACAAGTCGGCTGAAGGACGATGTATTGAATCTCGAGGCAATTTGAGTGTTCCATCGTCATTAGGAGGCCCTGAACGCTACAATTAACTATCAGTTTTGCGTCGGATTAGAAAATCTAGTCTCACAGGAGAACGACCTTGAGGTGCCCGAGGAAGCAATAGACCCTTGGAGACAAGTCGGCTGAAGGACGATGTATTGAATCTCGACGCAATTTGAGTGTTCCATCGTCATTAGGAGGACCTGAAGGTTACAATTAACTATCTGTTCTGCGTTCGATTCGAAAATCTAGACTTACTGGAGACGGACCATAAGGTGCCCGAGGCAGCAATTGACCATTGGAGACAAGTCGGCTGAAGGACGATATATTGAATCTCGACGCAATTTGAGTGATCCATCGTCATTAGGAGGACCTGAACGTTACAATTAACTATCAGTTTTGCGTCGGATTCGAAAATCTACTCTCAGGAGAAGGATCATATGGTGCCCGAGACAGCAATATCCCCTTGGAAACAAGTCGGCTGGAGGACGATATATTGAATCTCGACGCAATTTGAGTGTTCCATTGTAACTAGGAGGCGCTCAACGTTAAATAAACTATCAGTTATACGTCGGATTAGTAAATCTAGACTCACTGGTGACGGACCACAAGGTGCCCGAGGCAGCAATATCCCCTTGGAGTCCAGTCCGATGGAGGACGATGTATTGAATCTCGAGGCAATTTGAGTGTTCCATCGTCATTAGGAGGCCCTGAACGCTACAATTAACTATCAGTTTTGCGTCGGATTAGAAAATCTAGACTCACAGGAGAACGACCATGAGGTGCCCGAGGAAGCAATAGACCCTTGGAGACAAGTCGGCTGAAGGACGATGTGTTGAATCTCGACGCAATTTGAGTGTTCCATCGTCATTAGGAGGACCTGAAGGTTACAATTAACTATCTGTTCTGCGTTCGATTCGAAAATCTAGACTTACTGGAGACGGACCATAAGGTGCCCGAGGCAGCAATTGACCATTGGAGACAAGTCGGCTGAAGGACGATATATTGAATCTCGACGCAATTTGAGTGATCCATCGTCATTAGGAGGACCTGAACGTTACAATTAACTATCAGTTTTGCGTCGGACTCGAAAATCTACTCTCAGGAGAAGGATCATATGGTGCCCGAGACAGCAATATCCCCTTGGAAACAAGTCGGCTGGAGGACGATATATTGAATCTCGACGCAATTTGAGTGATCCATCGTCATTAGGAGGACCTGAACGTTACAATTAACTATCAGTTTTGCGTCGGAATCGAAAATCTAGACTCACTGGAGACGGACCATAAGGTGCCCGAGGCAGCAATATCCCCTTGGAGACCAGTCCGCTGGAGGACGATGTATTGAATCGCGACGCAATTTGAATGCTCCATCGTCATTAGGAGGCCCTGAACGTTACAATTAAAAATCAGTTTTGAGTCGGATTAGAAAATCTACTCACAGGAGAACGCCCATATGGTGCCCGATGCAGCTATAGACTTTTGGAGACAAGTCTGCTGGAGGCCGATGTATTGAATCTCGACTCAATTTGAGTGTACCATCGTCATTAGGAGGCCCTGAAAGTTACAATTAACTATCTGTTCTGCGTTCGATTCGAAAATCTAGACTCACAGAAGAACGACCATAAGGTGTCCGAGGAAGCAATAGACCCTTGGAGACAAGTCGGCTGAAGGACGATGTATTGAATCTCGACGCAGTTTGAGTGTTCCGTCGTCATTAGGAGGCCCTGAACGTTACAATTAACTATCAGTTTATCGTCGGATTCGAAAATCTACTCTAAGGAGAAGGATGATATGGTGCCCGAGACAGCAATATCCCCTTGAATGTTCCATGGTCATTAGATGGCCCTGAACGTTACAATTAACTTTCAGTTTTGCGTCGGGTTCGAAAATCTAGACTCACAGGAGAACGATCATAAGGTGCCCGAGGCAACAATAGACCCTTGGAGACAAGTCGGCTGAAGGACGATGTATTGGATCTCGTCGCAATTTGAGTGTTGAAAGTTACAATTAACTATCTGTTCTGCGTTGGATTCGAAAATCTAGACTCACAGGAGAACGACCATAAGGTGTCCGAGGAAGCAATAGACCCTTGGAGACAAGTCGGCTTAAGGACGATGTATTGAATCTCGACGCAGTTTGAGTGTTCCGTCGTCATTAGGAGGCCCTGAACGTTACAATTAACTATCAGTTTATTGTTGGATTCGAAAATCTACTCTCAGGAGAAGGATCATATGGTGCCCGAGACAGCAATATCCCCTTGGATACAAGTCGGCTGGAGGACGATGAATTGGATCGCGACGCATTTTGAGTGTTCCATCGTAACTAGCAGGCGCTCAACGTTACGCGTCGGATTAGTAAATCTAGACTCACAGGAGACGGACCACATGGTGCCCGAGGCAGCAGTAGACTCTTGGAGACAAGTCGGCTGGAGGCCGATGTATTGAATCTCGACGCATTTTGAATGTTCCATGGTCATTAGATGGCCCTGAACGTTACAATTAACTATCAGTTTTGCGTCGGGTTCGAAAATCTAGACTCACAGGAGAACGATCATAAGGTGCTCGAAGCAGCAAAAGACCCTTGAAGTAAAGTCGGCAGAAGGACGATGTATTGGATCGCGACGCAATTTTGTGTTTTCCATCGTCATAAGAAGGCCCTGAACGTTACATTTAACTATCAGTTTTGCGTCGGATTCGAAAATCTAGACTTACTGGAGACGGACCATAAGGTGCCAGAGGCAGCAATAATCCCTTGGAGAACAAGTCCGATGAAGGACGATGTATTGAATCTCGAGGCAATTTGAGTGTTCCATCGTCATTAGGAGGCCATGAACGCTGCAATTAACTATCAGTTTTGCGTCGGATTAGAAAATCTAGACTCACAGGAGATCGACCATAAGTTGCCCGAGGCTGCAATAGACCCTTGGAGACAAGTCGGCTGGAGGACGATGTATTGAATCTCGACTCAATTTGAGTGTACCATCGTCATTAGGAGGCCCTGAAAGTTACAATTAACTATCTGTTCTGCGTTCGATTCGAAAATCTAGACTCACAGGAGAACGACCATAAGGTGCCCGAGGAAGCAATAGACCCTTGGAGACAAGTCGGCTGTTGGAGGATGTATTGAATCTCGACGCAATTTGAATGTTCCATCGTCATTATGAGGCCCTGAACGTTACAATTAACTATAAGTTTAGCGTCGGATTCGAAAATCTACTCTCAGGAGAAGGATCATATGGTGCCCGAGACAGCAATATCCCCTTGGAAACAAGTCGGCTGGAGAACGATATATTGAATCTCGACGCAATTTGAGTGTTCCATCGACATTAGGAGGCCCTGAACGTTACAATTAATAATCAGTTTTGCGTCGGAATCGAAGAAATAGACTCACAGGAGAACGACAATAAGGTGCCCGAGGAAGCAATAGACCCATGGAGACAAGTTGGCTGAAGGACGATGTATTGAATCTCGACGCAATTTGAGTGATCCATCGTCATTAGGAGGACCTGAACGTTACAATTAACTATCAGTTTTGCGTCGGATTCGAAAATGTACACTTACCGGAGACGAGCCATAAGGTGCCCGAGGCAGCAATATCCCTTTGGAGTCCAGTCCGCTGGAGGACGCTGTATTGTATCGCGACGCAATTTGAGTGCTCCATCGTCTTTAGGAGGCCCTGAACGTTGCAATTAACTCTCAGTTTTCCGTCGGATTCCAAAATCTAGTCTTACTGGAGACGGACCATAAGGTGTCCGAGGCAGCAATATCCCCTTGGAGACCATCCGCTGGAGGACGATGTATTGAATCTCGACTCAATTTGAGTGTACCATCGTCATTAGATGGCCCTGAACGTTACAATTAACTATCAGTTTTGCGTCGGGTTCGAAAATCTAGACTGACAGGAGTACGACCATAAGGTGCCCGAAGCTGCAATAGAACCTTGGAGACAAGTCGGCTGAAGGACGATGTATTGGATCTCGTCGCAATTTGAGTGTTCATCGTCATTAGGAGGCCCTGAACGTTACATTTAACTATCAGTTTTGCGTCGGATTCGAAAATCTAGACTTACTGCTGACGGAACATAAGGTGCGCGAGGCAGCAATATCCCCTTGGAGACCGGTCAGTTGGAGGACGATGTATTGAATCGCGACGCAATTTGAGTACTCCATCGTCATTAGGAGGCCCTGAACGTTACAATTAACTATCAGTTTCGCGTCGGATTCGAAAATCCCTACTCACAGACGTCGAACCACATGGATCCAGAGGCAGCAATATCCCCTTGTAGACAAGTCGGCTGGAGGTCGATGTATTACCTCTCGATGCAATTTGAGTAATCCATCGTCATTAGGAGGTCCTGAACGTTACAATTAACTATCAGTTTTGCGTCGGATTCGAAAATCTAGACTTACTGGAGACGGACCGTAAGGTACCCGAGGCAGCAATATACCCTTGGAGACAAGTCGGCTGAAGGAAGATGTTTTGGATCTCGTCGCAATTTTAGTGTTCATCGTCATTAGGAGGCCCTGAACGTTTCAATTAATTATCTGTTTAGCGTCGGATTCGAAAATCTACTCTGAGGAGAAGGATCATATGGTGCCCGAGACAGCAATATCCCCTTGGAAACAAGTCGGCTGGAGGACGATATATTGAATCTCGACGCAATTTGAGTGATCCATCGTCATTAGGAGGACCTGAACGTTACAATTAACTATCCGTTTTGCGTCGGATTCGAAAATCTAGACTTACTGGAGACGGACCATAAGGTGCCCGAGGCAGCAATATCCCCTTGGAGTCCAGTCCGCTGGAGGACGATGTATTGAATCGCGACGCAATTTGAGTACTCCATCGTCTTTAGGAGGCCCTTAACGTTACAATTAACTATCAGTATTCCGTCGGATTCGAAAATCTAGACTTACTGGATACGGACCATAAGGTGTCCGAGGCAGCAATATCCCCTTGGAGACCAGTCCGCTGGAGGACGATGTATTGAATCTCGATTCAATTTGAGTATACCATCGTCATTAGAAGGCCCTGAAAGTTACAATTAATTATCTGTTCTGCGTTCGATTCGAAAATCTAGACTCACAGGAGAACGACCATGAGGTGCCCGAGGAAGCAGTAGACCCTTGAAGACAAGTCGGCTGAAAGACGATGTATTGAATCTCGCCGCAATTTGAATGTTCCATCGTCATTAGGAGGCACTGAACGTTACAATTAACAATCAGTTTTGCGACGGAATCGAAGAACTAGACTCACAGGAGAACGACAATAAGGTGCCCGAGGAAGCAATAGACCCTTGGAGACAAGTCGGCTGAAGGACGATGTATTGAATCCCGACGCAATTTGAGTGTTCCATCGTCATTAGGAGGACCTGAAGGTTACAATTAACTATCTGTTCTGCGTTCGATTCGAAAATCTAGACTTACTGGAGACGGACCATAAGGTGC